>NW_023396781.1:1059705-1127205 GCF_011125445.2 Fundulus heteroclitus | reverse complement strand
TCTTGTGGATGATGTGAATCAAAATGCAGATATTGATCTGTGTGTGTGGGATTCTGGTAAACCTCAGTTTTGAGACTCCAATCTTCCCCAATGTGTACCGTACAGTCCAGAAAAGGCCACATGTTCTTGGCTACTTTTCTGGTAAACCTTATGTTGATGTTCGCTAAATTGATGTCATTGGTATATGCCTCAACCTCTTTGGTTTGGATTTTGCTGTTGACCCGGACAACAGAATTTGCACAGGCATGTTCCAATTATTGATATTTGAAACCTCCCAAAAACTGCTAGTATTTTCGGGATTGTTATTTTTTTAATTTTTTCCACTGTTTGATAAGATAAGATAGGCTTTATTGATCTCACAATGGAGAAATTCCCTTGTCACACATCGGCTTAATAAACAAAGAAGGTGCAAAAAATAAAATAAAAATACAAAGGACATAAAGCAGAGATTTCCCCTTGGATCCTTGAGTGCATCAACGAATATCAATAATTTCTAAAATATGCATTTACCATGTGCAACTTAGATATAACAATCACACTTCTTTGTGTAACTGGTTTCCTGATGAAGACTATTTTGACTGTATAGGATTTTTAAGAGCAATATTTGTATTATGTGGGTAAAATTATTGTGACACGGAATCACAACCATGCAGTTACCTAAACAAGACTGCAAAGAGGCTGTAATTAGTCTTTTATCATCACTTTTATCGCTATCACAAAAGAACCATAAAATATTGTGATAAAATTTGAAGTCCAAATTGTCCTTCTGTTGGAACAGTCCAATTTTTCAAAGAATCATGCATAGAAATAAGTCTCAGGAGATTTTTGAGAAGTCTACAAAAGAAATTGATTCCGGCCATTGTAGATTAAAGAAAATAAATTATTGGTCACGGTGGAGTAAATTTCCACCCATATATTTGTGATTAAAAAAACTCGCACAATTTCTAATGTTAAATTTTTATATTAATTTTCATGCTTACAGGCATGCAATTGCTGGTTTAAAGCAGGGGTCAGCAACTGGCTGTTTGGACACTCCACAATGGCGCTTAATAACGTTGGCTAAAAAGCACCTACCAATCTTTTCTGTATACAGATATCATAACAAATGCTGGATTTAGCAGTTTAGATTTATTTATGGAATAACTGAATTTAATTCTTACAATAGTAGTAGAACGGTTAAAGTACCAGTAATGGATTAATTCCACATAAACTATTTTCAAGCCTTTTATTTATGTTAATTATGGTTTTCCGCTTACAGCTAATGAAAACAAATTTTAAATTAGTATATTCCACCAGACCAGTAAAAGAAAGCTTTAATACAAATATGTTCGCTAGATGAAAAGTATGTTTAGTGCCTGCTTTAAAGGTTGTTGTTTTCTGAAAGTACTTTTAATCTCATGAACATGTCTTATCAGAAGGACATATACTAATTTACTGAGATATACCTATATTTTGTTGTCACTATGTTTAAAACTGCTTTATCACACCAATGTCAGTTTTGTTACCAAGTTTTTTAAAATGTATTTTTAAACCTTTAAACCAGAAATACAATAGTTATTGTTTTAAAAATTACATTTTTGTTTTAAAAATATAATTTCCTATTAGAGGAAACACATTTCCTATAATTCTCTGTAGTGTGGCTTGGCTCTCCCTTAGAGATGGGGTGAGGAGCTCAGTCATCCTGGGAGGACTCAGAGTAGAGCCGCTGCTCCTCCACGTCGAGAGGAGCCAGTTGAGGTGGCTCGGGCATCTGGTTAGGATGCCTCCTGGACGCCTCCCTGGAGAGGTGTTCCGGGCACGTCCCACCGGGAGGAGGCCCAGGGGAAGACCCAGGACACGCTAGAGAGACTATAGACCCATTTACACTACACTTTTTTTAACCGAGCCGAGACCAGTCCGAGCTTGGATCAGTTAACCAAGCCGAGACGACCGTTTACACGCCACACTATCCCGGTTCCTTGGTTGCTCCTCGCCTCCTAGTGACGATCTGCGGTACTGCTGCTCTCTGGGATTGAAGGTGGGACCGAGCAAATCAAAATGGCGGTGCCCGTAACATTCAGGATGTTATGGTTAGACAGAGTCGGCTTTTGGGACGTGGATAAGACAAACGAACATCTAATAAGGATTTACAGACTCAGGAAACAATGACAGACACTGAGGTTCATCACACTGCTAAGCAGAATCATCTCTGGAAATCGTGTGGCATGGTAAGGAAGCTAGTATTTTTATGAATGTCTAAAATTTGTCTGAATGGAGTGTGAATCTGGACGTGTAGCCAGACACGCCGGAAAAAACGCGGACAGTCAGTTGACTGTAAGAGGATAAAGCGGTCTGCTCATGCGCTCTTTATCAGATAACCGGGATAAAAAAAAAACAGTCCGAGACCTGCTCAGGAACTGGTTGGCAGTTTGCGCGGTCCAGTTATGTTTAGCACGGTCCGGTTCATTCTGCTGACCATTTACACACAAGAGTTATGTCGGTTACCAGCTCGGACTGGTCTCGGCTAGGTTAAAAAAGTGTAGTGTAAACGGGCCTATGTCTCTCGGCTGGCCTGGGAACGCCTTGGGATTCCCCCGGAGGAGCTGGCCCAAGTGGCCAGGGAGAGGGTCGTCTGGGCCTCCCTACTGAAGCTGCTACCCCCGTGACCCGACCCCGGATAAGCGGAAGAAAACGGACGGACGGACATTTCCTATAATAGATATTTATCAAAACTGATAAGTTGTCGTTTTTCATGTTCATCGATTCTAAATTACTTTCAGTTGGCTGCAAGGAAGGCAAAAATGCCATTTTGGATTGTGAAGGTTGCAGACTCACAACCTTTACAATCCAAAGTTTATGCACAGAAGCAGTGTTTCATTTTTGAAACTTATATAAACATTCATATGTGCATAGCACAGTGAAGGTATGATAACAAGCACTTTAATCATTTGCTGTAAAAGGAAAAAAAGAAAAATAAAGATAAATTCAGTGACTATAATATTCAAGCCTAACTACTTCTAATTTTTTAAAATTTTGATTAGATTTTGATTATGCTTTATACCAGCACTCAAACTCCAGTCGTCAAGGACTTTTAGATGCGTCCCTGCATCCACTCACCTGACTCCGATAGTTCATTTGCAGAGCTTGACTGCATGCTAGTGAGGTAGTTTAGTTATTTGATTCAGGCGTGTAGGACAAGGGATCCATCTAAAAGTTGCAGGACACCAGCCCTCAAAGATTTGAGTTTGAGACCATTGCTTTATACCTTTTTAAGTGTCAACTTGTGGTCACAGATTTCTAAATTATGTCAACATAAGTGACAGTGAAATGTAAAGCAAATTTAAACAAAATCACGTACCTCTCTGAAATTCAAATATCTTGGAACTCCAGATAGGAACCTTTTATAAAGGACAAAAAATCTATCACATATTTAGGTTTTTCCTTGTTATCATTGGTGCACTTAAACACATTTTTATTTTGTCCCTATCATTTAACATTGTAAAGGCTAGAAGCAATGAAACAAAACCCAACCAGACATTTTTCTGACTGACACATTGCATGGCGCATGCATGTTTATATACTACAAGGGGGGGTATGCCGACAGTAGGAGTTTCAAATGGTCAAGTGAATGATACTGTAACTGAAGAGGAGTCAGACGAGCTATATCCAAAGGGGAATCATTATTGGAACAAAAATCTTGCAGTGTGTTGGATTTAGCAAGGAAGATGTTGAACAACCGCTGTAGTTTGCAAAACATACTTTAAAACTAATGCTGCCAAAGGTACCACTACCAGCAATTATTCCACCTGGAAAGTCATCTACTGCATGATGACAAATGTTGGAATTTTTGCCAACGCCATCCCATACAACAGGAAAACCACAAAGTTGAGAAAAATCACAGATGCAGAATCAAAATGTATTGCCCAAGACGCTTCTCTTGTCAGTGTTGTTGAAAAGCCTCTATTCAAAGATCTTAAAACACATTTTTTCGCAAAGACCTTGCCAGAGTTGTACATTTCAGAAACAGAAAATATGGTCCAAAAGCTAACAAACATGATTTTTTTTTTGTCAATAACTATGGATCTCTGGACCATCCACCCTCATGATCCGTTTACTAACTCTACATTACATCAACACCAGTGTGAGTTATAAAGTCGTCAGGTGTGCATCACCATGGATAACGGGCACAACCTAATCACAGCAATGTAGGAAATGGGTAGATCAATACAGTTGTTTGGCCATTCTTTTGCACCATGGAATTGATGAGTGTGCTGTGTAGGTTTACCTTGCAAAAGAAGTCAGGAACAGTGGACATAAGCAAGATAGCAGTTGATTTCACCATTAAATGAAATGCCCATTCAAAAAGAACAATCTATTTAGGCATTTTTGTTTATAGCATAAATGAAGAAAATATGGCAAAGTTTTGTTTTGTTGTGCTTTAATATATTTGTTTTCATACCTTTTTAAAACAATTGTGTAGCATGTTTTTCATCCTGTTAAAATGTGCTGTACATCTGCCTAGGATGCGCAAGTGTTAGGGAGTTTTTCCTGTAACCAGCAGGTTGCTCGTTTGATCCCAGATAGACACTTCACCCGCATTGCCTGCTGGCGGTGGTCAGAGGGCCCAGTGGTGCTGATGTGTTGCAGCCTCACTTCTGTCAGTCTGCAGCAGAGCAGCTGTGGCTACAGTGTAGCTTATCACCATCAGGGTGTGAATGACTGAATGTAGTGTAAAGTGTTTGGGGTCATCGGACTTGATAAAGCGCTCGACAAGTACAGGCCATTTACCATTTGTCAAAAAAAATTTTTTTTTAAGATGATGTAAAATCTGAGATTATGTACACACTTTTTTAAGTGCTTGGCTGGGTGATTGGTTTACTCAATTTATTTATGGTATCATCATATAGTAGTTTTTTTTTTCTTTACTTTCAGAAAGAATCATGAAAGACTCTCATATTGAGCGTATTGGTATTTGCAAAAAAAAAAAAAAAAAAAAAACATGAGGGAAAACTATGAAGACTTCTGATTTGGCAAGACTTAAAAGACCTTGAGTTAGGGCACAAGGCCCCTAACTCAAGTGGTGAGTTACCCCTGTTACCCCTTTATCATCACAGCCTTCCAGCCATCCTGACCAGATCAAAAATGTCCCCATAATTTAATCTAATTAAATTAATCTTACTTATTTTCTGTATGTAAGAGGTTAACGATTAATTTATCCTGATCTAAAAGCCCTCTAGGTTAAAGATTTGCTAAACTCAGTGTTATGTGTTTTTTCCCCCAGGATGTTTTAACAACTAGTTAAAAGAACTATTGAGATATTTGTGTTCTAGTTAAAAGATTTTAAATCTCCATAAAGAGTGTAACCATTTTACACTGATGCTTTAATACCAGTTTTAGCCATGTTAGTTAGTAGGATGTGTCATTATGCTAATTTTATTGCAACCTTATCCATTTTAGCCAGTAATCTTTTGTTACCGTTTTATTGATGCCTGTAGGGGTGGCAGAAATCAGCTTACTCTAAGATGTTCATTAATTG
Source organism: Fundulus heteroclitus (assembly GCF_011125445.2). Classification (NCBI taxonomy): domain Eukaryota; kingdom Metazoa; phylum Chordata; class Actinopteri; order Cyprinodontiformes; family Fundulidae; genus Fundulus; species Fundulus heteroclitus. Next base: position 1,121,690 of record NW_023396781.1, on the reverse strand, counting down.
AAACGCTATTTAAAAGTTCAGTTTACTCTACTTATATAGTGAAACTAATTAATTCATTTATTTGTTCAACTGTTGGTTTAATACCCACTTAATTTATTAGGTTGCTCTATGATTCCATCAAGTTGCTTCTTTTTTTTTTTTTTTTTTTTGAACTTTATTTTTATTTATTTATTAGTAACAGCATATGAACATGAATACAAACTTCCGACTCATATTGACATTTAACCGATTGCATTAAACGTGGCATTGGAAGGTGAAATAAGAAGTGTTCGTAACAGGTGTGGGAATGAATGCAAAACATCTAAACAAGAACGACACACAAAAACCGTAAATAAAAAAATATATATATAAGCTTACAGTTAGATCCTCCTAGGGATAAGGTGGACCGCATAGTCTTAGGTGCCATGACATTTTAGGTTGGTCCAACAGAGCAGACAAGTACAGGAGGGTGATACATCATTTACATCATTGAATTAGTAGCGGTGTAATAGAGTTCCATCTCGTATTAACAGCAGCTTCTTGGAGCCTTAAGGAGTATGTGATTTTTTTCCATCAAAGAAATGTCCCAAACTTTCTGAATCCATATGTTATACGTTGGTGGTGATACTTTCAGCCATCTGATAGTTATACACTTCAATGCTGCAGTCAGCAAAATTCTTAGAAGATATCTATCCGACATTCTGTCTATTCCATCGGGTACTACACCTAGAATTGCCACCAAGGGGGTTTTTGGAATATTTTTTCTGAAAATTATCTTGAGAGCATCGAAGATATCCTTCCAAAATTCACTTAATTTAGGGCAAGACCACAGAATATGAGTATGGTTGGCGTTCCGTGTCCCGCAGTTTCTCCAGCAAAGATTGTTGTTAAATGTGCTTCTGTACAGATTTCGTTCCAAGCGTCCCCAGTTATTGAAGCCTGTAATTCAGTCTCCCATTTCTGTTTTATGTTTGTAGAGTCGTTTATATTCATGGAGAGAAACAGGTCATAAATTTTAATAATTACTTTATTGTTTCCCTTTCCCCTTTGTATATCCATTAGGAAATTTTCTATAGGTGTGGGTTCAAGGAGTTTAAGCTTAATCCAATTGTCATGTGCCATCAGAAAAGTTCTAAGTTGTAAGTATCTATAGAAGTCCGATTTAGGAAGGCCAAATTTGTTTTTCAAATGTTCGAAGGTCTTGAGATTTCCTTTATCGATTAGTTGGTGAATATAAAATAGTCCATAGTTAGACCAGTTTTTAAATCCAGAGTCTAAGTTGTTAGGTATAAATGTCTTCATATGTCCTATATTTGATAAAAGTGAAATCTGTTTTGGTAATTTAAAGACTGATTGTATTTTGTTCCATACTTTGAGGGTGTTTTTTGTCCAAATTGACATGTCCTTTGCGGGGACATCTAAGAAGGGTAATGTTTGTATTGGTCTTGAGCTCTTGTTCTTCTCTATTTCCAGCCAACGAGTATCTGCAGTATCCTGTATCCATGATAATAAGGGTCTGAGTTGTGCCGCCCAATAGTAGAATATAAGGTTTGGAAGTTTGAGACCGCCTTTAGATTTCGGTAATTGCAGGGTTTTTAATCTGATTCTAGGTCGCTTTTTTTGCCAAATAAATCTCGTTAGCATCTTATCTACAGTGTCAAAGGTAGATTTGGGGATCTCTACAGGTAGCATCTGGAATAGGTATAGAAATCTTGGTAGGACATTCATACGAACACTTTCAACTCGGCCTAACAGTGAGATAGGGATTGTATCCCAGCGCTCTAAGTCTTTGTTTATGATTCGTAGGAGTCTGCCATAATTTGCTTCATAGAGGTCATTCAGACATGGAGGTATTTGAATACCTAAGTATTTTATCCCGTTCTTAGCCACTTAAAACCACTCTGTATCTTTATGGAATCAGGGATCGTGTTGTTTACATCCATAGCTTCCGTTTTATCAATGTTGATTTTGTAACCTGAGTAAAATCCGTTTTGGGAGATAAGCTTTTTCAGATGGGGAATTGTTGATTTAGGGTCCGACAAATACACTAACACGTCATCAGCATATAGTGAAATTTTGTGTATTTCGTTATTGATTTCTATTCCTTTGATATTAATATCATCTCTAATGATTTGGGCTAACGGCTCAATGCTGATGGCGAATAGGAGGGGTGAGAGTGGACACCCCTGTCTACAGCCTCTTTCTAATGAGAATCTAGCTGATCTGAAGCCATTAACCTTGACTGCTGCTTTTGGGGATGAGTAGAGAGTTTTCACCCAGTCAATGAAATATGGGCCAAATCCGAAACGTTTCAACGTATGAATTAAATATTGCCAGGATACTCTGTCAAATGCATTCTGAGCATCTAAGGAAATGATTGCTGACTCAATCTTTCTTTCTTTTTGGGCTCTTAATAAATTTAATAGGCGCCTCAAATTATTAGCATAATGTCAACCTGTAATAAATCCGGTCTGATCGGGGTGTATGATTTGGGTAATAAATTTATTAAGTCGGTTTGCTAGAATTGAGGTGAGTATGCGAGAGTCTGTATTCAGCAGTGATATGGGTCTATAGGATTGGCAGTCTGTAGGGTCTTTATCCTCTTTGTGGATCACTACAATAGTGGCTTCCGTCCAAGAGGGTGCCATAGTTTTAGAGTTTAAAGCGTGATGGTATGCCTTTAATAATAGAGGGGTCAAGGGATCTAGGAAGGTTTTATAGAAGTCGTTTGTAAATCCATCTGGGCCTGGGCTTTTGTTATTCTTTAGTGATATAATCGTCTGCTTAATTTCCCATTCCTCAATTGGTTGAGCCAATGTACGCACCGCCTCATCCGTTAGGTGGTTCAACCTTATATCCTTTAAAAAAAATCTATGAGCTCATGGTCCTTGTTACACGTATCAGTGTTTGTATATAATGATTTGTAAAAATTTGCGAAGGTTTCTGCAATTTCGTCTGGTTTTATCATCATAGAATTTTGAGATTTTATTTTGTGAACCATGTTAGAGGACTGTTGTTTCCTCAGTCTATACGCCAGTAATCTACTAGCCTTTTGGCCATATTCATAGTATTTTTGATTAGTAAACCTCAGATTACCCTCTACTTTATCCGACAATAGGCTATTTAGTTGTCTGCAGGTTGCATTTAACTCCTTCAGGATTTTAATTGAGGTGTATTTTTTTATGTTTAAGTTCTAAATCTTTAATTTTATTCTCTAGGTCTTTTTGTTTAGCATTTTTCTGTTTTTTCCTCGCAGTCGTGAAGGATATTATGCAGCCTCGAAGGAATGCTTTGGCACAGTCCCACAATATTAGAGGAGTTGTGTCCGGAGTATTATTGGTTTCTAGGTATATCCTAAGTTCCTCTGTAATAAATGCCGTGAATACTTTGTCGTTAAGGAGGGATGTGTTAAGCCTCCATTGTTTGGATGTTAATCTATGTCCTATATTCCAAGTTAGTAAAATAGGAGCATGATCAGAAATAGTAATGGGTAGTATTTCAATATCTGTAATTCTATGTAGTTCTGACTTTGGCGTAAAGAAATAATCGATCCTGGAGTAGGATGCATGTCTATTTGAATAGAAGGTAATGTCTTTAGTTCTGGGGAACTTACTTCTCCAGACGTCAGCAATACTCGTCTCTGTAATCTGGTGTTTGAGCATCCTGCTCATTTTAGAGAGGGGAGATTTTGGGGTGGGTAATCTTTCTAATATTTGTGATAAAATGCAGTTGAAGTCTCCACCTATTAACAGTAGTCCAGAACTGTGTTGTAATATTATCTTAAACAGTGATTTTATGAAATCAGGCGCGTCCATATTAGGTGCATATACATTAAGTAGCGATATTTTTATGCCATCAATTGTCCCATTAATTAATATATATCTCCCCTCGGTATCCCTAAGTAGTAGAGTTTGTATAAAGTTGATCTGCAGATGTATGAGAATGGCAACGCCCTTTTTATTCCCGGATAGGTGGGATGAGTAGTAAACTTTATCTGCCCAGGATTTTTTTAATTTCTCATGCTCTGTATCAGATAGGTGGGTTTCTTGTAAAAGGGCAATATGACAATTAAGTTGTTTTAGTTGAGTCAATATTTTCCTTCTCTTGGCTATTCTCTTGGCTTCTCTTGAATGCTATGGCTATATGAACGATAGCCATAGCATTCAAATTTTTCTGCTAACATTGTCACTGCAGGTACGCGGTACCTTTATTCGGTTGTCTCTGTCGGAGTAATATTGTTCCGGATGTAATCCATGGCCAGTTTGGGGTTGAGGAATTCCTTTTCTACATTATGATAAGTAATCCGTAATCGGGCTGGGTAGAGGAGGCCGTAGCGGACCTCCTTAATCCCACGCAGCGCCTTTTGCACCTCCGTGAAAGTAGCTCTAGCTTTGGCCACGCTTGCCGTGTAGTCGGGGAAAAAGTAAACACGGTGCCCATTGTAAGAGAGCGGAGCTCTGCTGCGAGCTCTCCTCAGGATCTACGTCTCCGTCGTGGTGTAACTTGGCGATGATTACTCTTGGTAGCTCCCGCTCTCTAGGTCCTCTCCCAATGGGTGTACGATGTGAGCGGTCTACCTTTATATCTCGGTCCATCTGTAGCACGTCCTTGATGAGTTTTGCCACCGCCTGTGGGGAGCTAGAACCTGGGCGTTCTTCGATGCCCGTGATGCGGATGTTGGATCTCCTCATTCTCCCGTCTAGGTCCTCACATTTGTCCTTGAGCGTTGTTATTTCCCTCTGCAAGCTTGTAACAGTAGACTGTAGTGAAGAGACTTCATCTGACCACGTTGATAAACCACTCTTTAAGTCCAAAACCTCCGTCTTTATGGTATCCACTTCCGCTTGTATGGCCTTTGCGTTGCTAACAATTTCAGAACGGACCGCTTGCAGTTCGGATTTTATAGCTTGGAAATCGTCCGTCAATGCACCTTTGAGTTCGTCTTTTATCACCTTAGCGATGTCTCCTCTTATTGACCGTAAAATGTCTGCTTTCATTTCTTCGCTATTGGTATTTGGCTTACCAGAACCCGTGGTTATCGGTGGGTCGGCATCTTTTGTTGTTCGCTGCCTCGGGGTCCTAGCAGGCCTTGTAGCATTAGCGTCGCCTCCGTATCTGAATTTTTGAAGTTTTTCGGCCATTCCGGATAATTATGTCCGAACTTTCTATCTTATTTATGATCCAAAGGTTTCCTCTTCGGAATATCCCCAAATACCAGCGTGATTAAAGCTGTATTTTCCCTTTTTCGTTTGTAATTAAGTCGGATTTTGCAGGAGCTCTGAAAAATGCGTCCTACACTATATCTTGCTCACCAGCGCCCCCAAGTTGCTTCTTTAAAAGTTTTTACCTTTACATAATCCTAATGTGTTTGATAACGTGTGTTTTGTTTTAATTGTGTACAAGAAAATCTGAAGTAAAATGCATGAAGACGTGTCTGCTGAACTCATCTGTGTTTGTTGTCTAAGGTTGTCCGATGCCTTAGTCATTGTCATTGCCATTGTCCATTTTCAGTCCAATGCCTGAGTTCAGCAGCACAACTTTCTCTTTCCCTTCAAGCCCATCCTCCAGTCCTCACGCCTGCAAACAGAATGTATTCTGCCAGCATTTTTTGCCAAAGAAAATGCTCGATAGGTTGAAAAGAAATTACAGCAAAGCATTTTAACTACAGTGTTCCCTCTAAAATTACAAACATAAAAGAAATAAAAGGATAAAAAAAACAAATAAATAAAACTTTGTCTCTGACAAAATAAAACTCAAAACTGCATCAGGCTGAATTCAATGACATCACCCTTTCTCCTTGTCCTCAGGATCAGCCCCCATGTCACTGCGGCACCGTTTTGGTATTCTCTCACCTGAGAATGTCTAAAAAAAAAAAGAGTCTACAATTTCTCTGTTAGCACATTCCTATCATATTGACCAGGTTTCTTTGCAAAGAAAAAAGAAGCAGAAAGATAGAACTGTTAATAGCAGAAAGCAACAAACATCTTTGAGACACCACCTTTCTTCGCTGGAAGATCTCCTGGCATAACCTGGTTAAAACTAAGTATAATTTAGTGTCCAAATCTGATTATGACTCCTTACTGTACTGCTAGAACTGTCCTCTCAGAGTCTTCTATTGGCAGAAAGGTGGCGTCTCCTTTAATCTGAAAGCAATAACTCAGAGAAAACAAGAGTGTTAATAGCATGCAGTTAAACCCCTGGTCCCCTTAGTGTCACTTTAACGTGATGTGTTTTTTTTCTTGCTGATCCTGGGAAAGTATCTATTCTTCACCTTTCCTTTGAAACTCTGTTCAAAACATCTCTAAAAGAAAAAAAAAAACAAAGAAATAACCGAAAAACAAAAAAAAAGCAAAACGCTCCCAAGGAGCCCAATTATGTTTTTTCCGATATGACGAATATTATTGATTTATTACAAACTTTTGATTTCTTTCTGGTCCTTTGACCATGTGTATTTGCTGTTAGTAATACTTTTTATTTATATATACTTCAATCTAAATTGGTCAAGGGTGAAACTTTAAAGCAATGATTTTTCACTTTTAGCTTTTTGAAATTCTAATGTTTCTCTGTAAGTGATAAGAGTTTTCCCCGTAAGCACATTGAGAAGACTACCCAAAACAACCCAAGATTAGAATTAGAATTTAACCCTTCAGAAGCTGGCTTTATTATATTTTTTCCCTCTGACATAGTTTTCGTGCCCCAGGCCAGAACACATAGACCCATCCTTGCCATAACATTCAGATGTTTATATCATGGTCAGAGTTGTTTATCATATCTTTTGTCCCGTTTCAGGTTAAACTGTCCCTCTGAGGTTCGCCTCAACTCAGTCCATTTTAGAAATAAAATAAACGAATAGAAAACCCTTAGCAAAGCAATTCATATTTAGTTTCATACAATTTTTGTTTAAAGCCAAAACACTTTTTTTTTTTTTTTTTTTTTTTTACATATATTTAAATCAAAGATCATGTGTATATATAGACTTCTTTCAACTGGACTGGTTTGTGAGATTCATTATTGTTATAAGCAATAAGATCTCAGTAATTTTATATTACTTTTTGGCAACAAAACAAGTGATAGGATCTGTGCCTAATGTTGTAAAATAGTACACTCAACAAGCTTTATGTAAAGCTTATTACCAGTCCAATTTTCTAACAAAGCTGAAATATTTTCGTTCAAGCCATGTTAATCTCTCCGTGTATCTATTTAATTTGGTCCGGATATTTAATGTGTGAAAAACAAACTTTATGGTATTGAAGTCTCTCTTTCCTTCTTTAGCTTTTAGTTAACATGCTCATGCTTAAAAAATGTCATTTGAATTAGGGAGCTGCAGTCTCGATAAACAAATGAAAATTTTTGAAACCATGATATTTATAATTTTAACCGAATTAATTCACACAGATGAACGTTTAGTTGCATACGATACATACATACATACATACAGATAGATAAATAGAAACGATGACATTCAGACAAACAAACACACGCAGGCCTGTTTTTTACTATCTTACACAGATCTGTGTTTCTTCATATTTATTTAAACGTCTATGGCAACGCCGAAAGATGTTTTCAACGTGTTAAGTTCCCGCTTAGTTTAAAAAGTGGAGAGCGTGTGCTGGCTACAACCCCCGAATGTTTCGTCCACACGCGGTTTTACATTTCAAATGGCAAAGAATTCTGGCTACTTGAAGCAAAGATATCTCATGTTCAAAGAAGATCTTTCTGTGGAAGACCACGAGAAACCAAGCCGCTTGTGGCCAATAATCCAACATGGATAAGAAGATCGCATACTTTGTAGATGGACGAGCTTTTGTGGACAGCAAGGAAATTGAATGACTGTTTCGTCGGATCACATTCAACCTATTATGGAGGAAGTTCTATGTTCCCAGTTTCTTTTTTTTTTTAAAGCTCGAGGACTGAGGGATACCCACTCACTCCACCTCTGCAGCCACTGATGTCAACTTCCTGAACGAGCTGAATGACTTTTATGCTCGATTTGAAAGGGACAACAGTGAAACTGCCACCAAGCTCAAATCCTCAGCCAACCACCTGCCAATCACACTCTCCTCCACAGATGTCTGCAATGCACTGAGCAGGATCAGCACGCACAAGGCAGCTGGACCAGATAACATCCCTGGACGCGTGCTCAGGGCATGTGCGGAGCAGCTCGCTGGGGTTTTTACAGACATTTTCAACCTGTCTCTTGCCCAAGCAGCTGTACCAACATGCTTCAAATGCACTTCCATTGTGCCAGTGCCAAAACACTCCAGCCCAAAGTGCTTTAAGGACTACCACCCTGTAGCACTCACACTAATTGTAATGAAGTGCTTTGAGCGGCTGGTCCTGTCACGCCTAAAAGACTCGCTACCATCCACATTGGACTCATACCAGTTTGCATACCGCAGCAATAGGAGCACAGAGGATGCAGTTTGCATGGCACTGCATTTTGTGCTCACACATCTGCACAATAAGAACACTTATGCACGCATGCTGTTCGTTGACTTTAGCTCAGCAGTCAACACTGTCATCCTGGCTAAGTTAATAGCCAAACTTCGACACCTGGGCATCAACACCTCCATGTGCAACTGGATTTTGGACTTTGTGACCAACAGACCCCAGAATGTCCGATCAGGCTCCAACTGCTCCACGTTCATCACACTCAACACTGGTGTACCACAGGGCTGTGTGCTAAGCCCGTTTCTCTACTCCCTCTTCACCCACGACTGCAAGCCTGTGTACGCATCCAACTCCATCAAGTTTGCGGACGACACAACGGTGATTGGTCTCATCAGCAACAACGATGAGACAGCCTACAGGGAGGAGATCAAGCACCTGGCCACATGGTGCACTGAAAATAACAAGCTCCTCAACACCACCAAAGCGAAGGAGCTCATTATGGACTTCAGAAAAGATTCAAGAGGCACGCACGACACCATTCACATCAATGGAACGGCTGTTGAGTGTGTCTCCAGTTTCAAGTTTCTGGGGATCCACATCTCAGCGGACATGTCCTGGTCAACCAACACCTCCTGCCTGGTCAAGAAGGCTCACCAGCACTTCTTCTTCCTGAGGACACTGAGGAAAAATCAGCTATCCTTGACTATCCTGGTGAACTTATATCGCTGTGCAATAGAAAGCATCCTGACCAACTGTGCAACAGTGTGGTATGGGAGCTGTACTGTTGCAGAGCGCAAGGCACTGCAGCGGGTGGTGAAAGCCGGCTAATACATCACTAGGACTCCACTACCCACCCTTGAGCACATCCAGAAGAAACGCTGCCTACATCGAGCTCGCAGCATCCTTAAGGACTCTTCTCACCCAGCCCACAGACTGTTTTCTCTCCTGCCCTCCGGCAGGCATCTCAGGTGCCTCCGGACCAGAACCAGCAGACTAAAGAACAGCTTTTTTCCCCAGAGCTGTCTCTTTATTTAACTCTAGCCCTCACTGATAGACTCTCCTCTCCCTCCTCACACCTACCTCCATTTTGTTATTCTGTTATTTACAAGACTGTAATGTTCACCTGCACTCCTGACTGTTACTATTGTAACAACTGTTTACATGCATCTTGCTCTACTAACTATGACTGAATATTGATTTGCACTGCTTACTGTTTATTTACATTTGCAATACCGTACTTTAACTGTAATATGCAATTACCTTCCACTGCACTTTAATTTAAAAAGCTTCTGTCCAAACTTTATTTATTCATTTTATAGTAATAGCTACCTGTATATCATGCTCACAATTCTGCCTATAGTAATAGCCATCTGTACATATATTCATACTACATGTAAACTCTGTTTATAATAATCATCTGTATATTATGCCATTGTACTTATCTGTAAAACTCTATTCGTAGTAATATCCACCTGTATATTATATTCTGTACATATCCAGCTGTAGATTTAGTTCACAATACTAGTTATCCGTCCGTCCGTCCGTCCGTCCGTCCGTTGTCTTCCGCTTATCCGGGGTCGGGTCGCGGGGGTAGCAGCTTCAGTAGGGAGGCCCAGACGTCCCTCTCCCCAGCCACTTGGGCCAGCTCCTCAGGAGGAATCCCAAGGCGTTCCCAGGCCAGCCGGGAGACATAGTCCCTCCAGCGTGTCCTGGGTCTTCCCCTGGGCCTCCTCCCGGTGGGACGTGCCCGGAACACCTCTCCAGGGAGGCGTCCAGGAGGCATCCTAACCAGATGCCCGAGCCACCTCAACTGGCTCCTCTCGACGTGGAGGAGCAGCGGCTCTACTCTGAGTCCTCCCCGGATGACTGAGCTCCTCACCCTATCTCTAAGGGAGAGCCCAGACACACTACGGAGAAAACTCATTTCAGCCGCTTGTATCCGGGATCTCGTTCTTTCGGTCACAACCCAAAGCTCGTGACCATAGATGAGGGTAGGAACGTAGATCGACCGGTAAATCGAGAGCTTCGCCTTTTGGCTCAGCTCTCTCTTCACCACAACGGATCGGTACAGCGCCCGCTTCACAGCAGACGCTGCACCAATCCGCCTGTCGATCTCCCGCTCCATCTTCCCCTCATTCGTGAACAAGACCCCAAGATACTTGAACTCCTCCACTAGGGGCAGGACATCCTCCCCAACCCGGAGAAGGCACTCTACCCTTTTCCGGTTCAAGACCATGGTCTCGGATTTGGAGGCACTGATTTTCATCCCGGCCGCTTCGCACTCGGCTGCGAACCGCTCCAGTGAGAGCTGTAGATCACGCCCTGATGAAGCCAATAGGACCACGTCATCCGCGAATAGCAGAGACGCAATCCTAAGGCCACCAAAGCGGATCCCCTCAACACCTTGGCTGCGCCTAGAAATTCTGTCCATAAAAGTTATGAACAGAATCGGTGACAAAGGGCAGCCTTGGCGGAGTCCAACTCTCACCGGAAACGAGTCCGACTTACTGCCGGCAATGCGGACCAGACTCTGACACCGGTCGTACAGAGACCTGACAGCCCTTATTAAAGGGTCCGGTACTCCATACTCCCGGAGTACCCCCCACAGGATCCCCCGGGGGACACGGTCGAATGCCTTCTCCAGATCCACAAAGCACATGTAGACTGGTTGGGCAAACTCCCATGCCCCCTCAAGAATCCTGCTGAGGGTATAGAGCTGGTCCAGTGTTCCACGGCCAGGACGAAAACCACACTGCTCTTCCTGAATCCGAGATTCGACTATCCGACGGACCCTCCTTTCCAGAACCCCTGAATAGACCTTACCAGGGAGGCTTAGGAGTGTGATTCCTCTGTAGTTGGAACACACCCTCCGGTCCCCCTTTTTACTAGTTATCTATATATACATATCTGTGCATATCTGTAAAACTCTATTTATAGTAATATCCACCTGTATATTATATTTGGTACATATCCAGCTGTAAATTTAGTTCAAAATACTGGTTATCTATATATACATATCTGTACATATCTGTAAAACTCTATTTATAGTAATATCCACCTGTATATTATATTCGGTACATATCCAGCTGTAAATTTAGTTCACAATACTAGTTATCTATATATTATACTTATAGGACACATCTATCAGTAAAATTCTGTCTATAATAGTATACATCTCTATATTTATTCAGTAAAAACCCATGTCCTGTACACATTGTTAATTCTGCACTTGCTGCTATTGTATTTTGTTGCCTTGTACCTGTACCTGTGTAATGACAATAAAGTTGAATCTAATCTAATCTAATCTAATCTAATATCACTAAAAGAAAAGCGTTATTTATGTTTGCAAAAAAATGTGGTGCTGATTTTTGTTTTTCTTCAAGAGACTCCATTGTCTCTTTTCATTGATTGATAGTGACTATTCCATTGATGGTGACTATAAACTTTGGAAAGCTCAGTGGGGAGAAGATTTATGGATGGCCCATGGAACTCACCATCCAGCAGGTACATTAACGTTGAAACACAAATTTAATAGCAGCATCATCTTCTCCGAAGCCAACCCTTCTGGACACTATATTCTCACAGTTATCCAATGTGATAAATCTTTCTTATGGGTAACATTTATGGTTATAATGACGCCAAGGAAAATGTCAGGCTGTTTGAAAGTTTGAACTCCAGTATTGATGCTTTTGCTAAAAAAAATTTAATATTAAGATAATTTTAGGAGATTTCAAGATTACTGCGAATGATGAGGTTGACCGATGGCCTAGCAAGCGAAGAATAAATTCTCAGATTGTTGACTTTATGAATGAGTGAAGTTTAATAGATATTTTGTGGGTAAATACTCCAAACACAAAAAACTTCAAATGTAAAAAAAAAAAAAAAAATCTGAATCCTTACAACATTCCAATTGCAAAGCTGAGATTATATAGCATAAAGGAGGAAACCTGCTTGGTCTCTTGAGTTGATTTCATTATCCTCTACTCTTCCTGAAAATCTATCTGAACAACAAAGAGCAAAGTTACAAAGCCTTCAGCTTAAACTTGATCAAATTTATATTATAAAAGCAAAAATAGCTTTTATACGTTCACGGGCCAAATGGTTAGAAGAGGGAGAACAACATTCTGGCTACTTCTTCAAACTTGAAAAGCAAAGACAAACTAAAAAATGGTATTTCTAAACTTAATTCAAGTGGCCCAATCATTGATGACCCCAAAATGATTGCCAATGTATGTGAAACTTGTTATAAGTCATTGTGTGAGTAGACATTCTCCTGAGGAACATGACTATTTCTTTAACTCCTTAAGTGGCACAGAAACAATTGGTGACCAAATTATTATGTGACTCTCCAATCATGCCTGATGAAATTAAAGAAGCTGTTAATAGTCTTAAATCAAATAAATCCCCTGGTACAGATGGGCTTACATCAGAACTTTACAAGATGTTCTCAGAAGAACTCACTCCTTTTTTACATTCTGTGTTTGTTGAAAGCTTTAGTAATGAAAGACTCCCCCCCATCACTATCTCAAAGTTTAATTACTCTAATCCCAAAACCTCAAAAGGATGCATTACTTTTGGATAATTGGTGTCCTATTTCTTTACTTAAAGGCACACTATGCAACATTTTTCAGTTAATTAATGTGTTCCATACCGTTTTGGATGATTAAATGAGTCATTTCAGGTCGAACAAAGGTTTTCTCGGCCGCCCTGGGGGTCTGTGGGGGAAATACCGCACTTGCAATTGCAAGAGCTCACGGCCCGCACACAGAGAAGTCTCGTTTTACGGGGAGAACTCCATGTGTTTTTGCCCTGCCATTCACTATATGCACGCGCGAAAGCAACAACAAAGAACGGCGTGTTAACGTCAAATAAACATGCAAGCATATCGAGTTTTATTATTATTATTATTTTTTTTTTATGTTGGCGAGACGCGACCGCGGCGAGGCGGCTGCGGCTTGGCGAGGCGGTGGCGGTAGCGTCTCGCCAACATAAAAAAAAATAAAAATAATAATAATAATAATAATAAAACTGGCGAGGCGGCCGCGGCCGCGGCTTGGCGAGGCAGCGACAGCGGCCGCCTCGCCAAGATAGCGCTGCGGGAAGCTTGATGTTCATACCTTCACTGTGTTAGTCATTGTTTGTACTGCCGTTTTTTTTTTACTTTTCGTTGCGTTCGCCTGTCTGCTAAGCTCAAAACAACCGCGCCTGGCTTCACGGAGAAACCAGAACAGCTGAGCATCTTTACGACAGTGCACTTTTGCTTTCGCCCTCTGGGGGGAGCCTCGCTGGAAAATCAACCCCGGTTGCATAGTATACCTTTAACAGTGATTACATCACATTTTAGACAGTTGTTTGGCAAAAAAAATTTAACAGTCCTTAGTGGTATTATAGAGGAATATAAGATTGGTTCCTGATATCTTAGACTATCCGGAAATGGTTTCAGCTAACAGCTTTATTTTATTTTTAGATTTTCAAAAGGCATTTGACTCGATAGAACATGAGTTCATCTTCAAAGCCCTCAGTGTATCTGGCTTTGGAGAGAATCTTCAATAATCAATCCGCACTCTTTATGCTTATGGAAATAGCTCAATAAAATTACCCAATGGAACTACCAAAAGATTTAACATAGAACGTGGGATTTGTCAGGGATGCCCTGTGTCACCTTTTTTGTTACTTCTCCCTATGCAAATTCAAGTTACTTTTATTAAAAATAGTGATCTCAAAGGCATCCAAGTTGCAGGAAAAACTATACTCTTGAGTCAACTAGCTGATGATACAACTTTCTCCTTACAAGATAAGGTTAAAATTGATGTTGCACTTAAACTTTTAAATACATTTTCTGTAGCCTCTGGTCTTACACTTATCTAAATGTGAACTCCTTCCAATTAATAGTTGTGATGAATTATCTCTGTCAGGAATTCCTGTGAAGTTTGAAGTCAAATATCTTGGGGTAACTATAGTTAAAGAGCAAGCAGCAAGAATTAACAAAAACTTTGATCCAATTATACCCTCCTGCCAACACAGATTTAATCTATGCTTCCAAAGAGACCTGACTATCACTGGTTGAGTCCTGCTGACCAAAACTGAAGGTCTCGACTTGTCTATGCCAGTTCAGCCCTTAATGTCCCAAACAGCCTTTGCACTAAAATTGACTACTCTTTGATTTCATTGGGGGGGGGGGGGGAGCCCCATCTTATTAACAAGAATGTTATGATCAATAGACTAAGTTCAGGTGGTTTCAATGTTCTGGACTTTAATACCCTACATTCTACATTCAAAGTTAATTGGATCCAAAGATATTTGAAAACTCCTTATTCAATGTGGCATTGGATTCCTACAAAAGTCTTTAAATCCTTGGGTGGCCTAGACATTTTATTAAGATGTAACTACAAAATAGAAAAGCTCCCTGTTAATTTATCTAGCTTCCATAAACAACTACTTTTATCCTGGACATTGGTTTATAAACAGAACTTTTCCCCTCATAACTGTTGTATTTGGAATAACCAAAATATTTGCTTCAAGCATAAATTCCCATTTCTCAAGAACAGGGTGGATAATGATATTCTATCTGTAAAACAATTTTTAATGAGGATGGTCAACTGTTTAATTATGGTGAATTTCTTTGTAAATATAATTTTCCCTGTGACCCCTAAAGGATTTGCTGTTGTTAGGCGCCCGCCTATGCATTGAAAATGCATGGCGGAGCCTAATACTATTCACCTAATAAGGGTCCATCACCGTTAATACAGGCCGAACCGTAGGGTCTACCCTCACATACTATACATCAAAACGTTCGTCTCGACGTTGTGAAGCGGCCTTTTTGTACTTGACGTCATTTCTAGTTACCCTGGTGACAAAATTAACCAAAAACCACGAACCAGTGGGTTAGGTGTTTGGCTGCCAATCAAGAGGTTGCAGGTTTGAAACCCGGTTTGGCAATCTCAGAGTTTTACATTTTTACCCTACATTTAATTTTCCTTTGGGTTTAAATAAGTATTTTTGAATTTAAATCAATACATTTCACCATTTATTGAAGCCTTTAACATTTTTATTCACATATTTCATTTTTTCATGCTACATTGACGTATTTAATCGTGTTTTAATAACACCAATTTTCCATGCTGCTTCGATGCAGACCTTCTCTTGTCGGCTGGTTTTAATGTTGACAAATCCTTATCACTCAGAAGCTTTGGCTTTGACGGTTATGCGCACCACCAGGCGGGCGCCTTCAATTTCTGAAGAAATTTAACGTTTCTAGTTTTCGATGCTATTCCAGCAGGTTTGAGGTTTCGTATATCAACCTTGGGTAACGCCCATGTCCAATATCCCAGATTTCCAGAGTTATTTATTGGTAATTCAGATCCATTCCTTAGTATTAAAACTGGACATAAACATATTAGAGAAATAATCCAGAGGGTTACTGTTAGCAAACCTGCCTCAATCTTTTTTTGGAACAATCTTTATTCAGATAATGATTGGGAACAAACATGGTTGTTGCCAAGAAAGTTTTTTGTCTCAAGTAAAGTACGGGAGGTGTCCCTTAAAATTCTACACAGGTGTTACCTTGTAAATTCAGTATTGAATAAATATATTCCAAATATTGATCCTCTTTGTTCCTTTTGTCACAACAAGCAAAAAACATTAACCCACCTTTTTTTGGGAATGCTCTTTCAGCAGAATTTTTTCTAATTAAAAATGTTCATCTTTAAAAGCAAGTTACCTTTTTTTAACCTCCCATCCATGGATTTTCTATACCTGCTTTTCCGTACAGGTGTTACGTCATGCCGTATTTGATGGGGAAACGCGGCTTGACTTAACACAGGGTCGTGGGGGGCTGGTGACAATCTTCAGCAGTCAATGAGCGAGAAGTAGGGACACAGTCCATCTTGGACATGTCACTGGGCTAAAATATAACCGTTTTTATAAACTTTAAAAAAGTTAAGTATTTCCTTTTTATAAACGCATGAGGTGTGATATTTAATTGGTGAGTGATAATGGGCAAAGCAGAGACTGATTATTGTAAAGTGCGATCTGTGTCAAATTAAAATGTATGACGTCATGATAGTGTTGGTTATGTGTCCCTCTTTGTCCATGGCTGTTGTTGGCCTTGTATGATCATAGGATTGATTTCTATTGAATGTAACAGTGAAGTCAATGTACAGGTGTAAAGTAGGTGATGTGGTTACTAATGACGTCCACAGCCCCGGGAATATAAGCGCTTACTAGAAAACTTTTTCAGTCAAATTGATATGCTTTAACCCCTGCTTTAAGCCGCACCTTCGCTTTGCACCCTGCTGCTATTAAGCATTATTGTGTATCATTAACTTCGAAGAAATATGAGAAATGGCTGAATAAAAACACAAAGAAATAATAATTTAAATAAAAACACAAAAAATAATGTAAATGCAAGAATTTCTTTAAATGTCTTTTAAGGATTGAAATAAAATCCACCGGACATCTGGATCTCATCAGATCAGGCACTGACATGGCTCTGATTGTACTCTCTCACTCTCACACACTGAAAGCAGTAGCGGCTGCTCTGCACTCTACGACACACAACACTGGACAGATCAGCGGCCGTGAACTAATTATTGAACCACACAGTCTTTGTAGACACAACTT
This sequence comes from Fundulus heteroclitus, assembly GCF_011125445.2. Lineage (NCBI taxonomy): Eukaryota > Metazoa > Chordata > Actinopteri > Cyprinodontiformes > Fundulidae > Fundulus > Fundulus heteroclitus. The sequence goes on along the minus strand of NW_023396781.1, from coordinate 1,104,698 downwards.
CACAACTTTCAATGTAGTGAAGCCAGTTTTCCCTCACTGTAGTAATGAGTTGACAAATCATGGTAAACCTTTTTTTCCCTTGCTCCACTGTCGACTGGTTGGCTGGCCGGCCACACCTACGACCAGTCAGCGGTGGCTGGCTGGCTACACCCATGGCCAATCAATGACTAGCAGTCTGCTCACGTAAGAGCTCTACTCAACAGTCACCATACTACCTTCTGAGTAGGGTTAAAAAAAAATAACTGCCAGTAATGGGGAAAAAAAGCCTGTTGAAAAACTCTCAAAGCACACAATGTGGAGTAGAGTTTGCCACAGTAGAGTTTGTAGAAAAGTCCTATTAGTATCTATCCTGTTTTTCCACTGGGAGAAATTTGATGACCCTTCCTCTGGCACCCTGCTGATATGGCATAATTTGTGGACACAGATTCAAAACAACATACATTAATACAGAAAGGTTGGTTGAAATAAAGTACTGAGCCATAATGTGTGACCAAGGTGTTGCAGGGTCATCTCCTTCACAGCCTTGTAAAGCGCCGGCATTATTAGAGCCAGCACCAAAAAAGAAAACACTTGAAAGTTTCTTTAAAAAAGCAAAAACATATTCCAAAGTCACATCATTACTCGTTTGATAAATGCAGAGCTGTCTGCCTACTTGCAGTGTGTGAGTGCTTCTAGTGAATCTGATCCCCCTGTAGTGATGGTTGGATCCTAGGATAGTACTACTAGTCCACAAGTACTACTGCAAATGTGTTCACATTTCGCTAGGTTCTCTCAAACCTGAGGCTTTTTACATGCTTTTGTTCTTGGCACAGAGCCTATGTGGCTTTTGTATTAATGAGACTTCTTGTTCAGGGTAATTAAAGTCACTGTCTGGACTTTGGCTTCTGTAGTTACAAGTTAGAATCATTTCATATTTTGTGTGGTGTGTTTAATGTCTAACATATAGAGCAGTTATTTTAAATAGTTTTGAGATGCTCTGATACATTTGACTATTCTTAGTAATTTTATAGTCACAATCCAGACCTTTTTTCCTCTAATTTGAGGTCATCAAATGTTTTTGTTGTACAATTTTTGTTATAAGCAAAAAGAGCATTGTTTCACTTTTAATTGTTTTTTTCTTGTGGATTCTTGGTTGATCTACATTTTGATATTTTGTGAGTTAAAGGTCTAGAGTACAAATAAATGATCAGAAAGGTAAATTTAAAAATAAGGTTGTTTTTATACTTACTGCTGTTCGTGTTAACTATAATGTTGTTTCATTACAAATAAAGTAGAACAAAAGTCAGCTCCCAGAGCTCTGATGTCACATCCAGCCTCGCTTTTTGATGGCAACATGCATTTCCATTTGGATCAATAGTATTAAGTTAATTAACAACACAGTAACATAGTACTGCTTCTTTTTTGGGGGATAGATTAGATTTTTCTTCCACTTAGCTTTTCATTAATATACAATATAGCTAAAAAAATGACCATAGAACTATTTTTCTTGTTGAGAACGTGCTATATTAAGCTTTAATGTTTAATAGTAATCGAGTAGAAACAGACATGATCATCCTCATATTTGTATTGCAAGGTTTGAAAAAGGTGCTAATCCTGGCAGTAGGTGGTGTTATGGGTTCTGAGAAGAGCTCAAACAACCGCACATTAAGCTAATAACAGCTGGCGCGTTAGCCACTTAGACCGGGAGGTTTTCTCTCACACGGGAGCTTTAATGACCATTTTATGTCGCTTTCAGACTTGGAAGCATTTAAAATACACAACGCCTCTTAGCTTGGCGGGGGTGAGGCTCATAGTACCCTGGGGGAAATCCTGTATTAGGCAAACGTTCTCGGTATATTGAAGTAATCATGTGCTGTACCACATGAAATAAACAAATGTGTCCTTTCTCTGTTGTAGCGCTCAACAGAAAAGTGCACATTTATCCCGACACAAGCAATACAAATTCTCTTATTTAAGCATTTGTTTTAATGTACGCCCCATCAGAACTGACAGTGGCGTCGTCTGCGCAGCTAGTAGACGCTCAGTGCACCCGACTTTTTAGTGTAGCCATCCCCAGAAACTGGATTCCTTTACAACGCAGATATGTTTAACACAGCAGGTAAAAATATGTTGCGACTGAGCGTTCTCTCTCTCTCTCTCCTGGCGGGAGTGTGAGTTTACCTGTCTTCGAACCCAGGTGACTGAGCTGAAAACAGAAGCGATGGCTTGGTTTAGGAGACACACAAGGCTCCCACACACCTGGGTGTACAGTGTGCAAAATGTGAGGCGTGCAGACTCTTCACGAATGTTTTACCCTTCATAGGTGAGCGCACTTCTTGGCTTAAGTTCTTGTGTCAAATTTCTACATTTCCCACGCTCACCTGTTAGTATGGCACAGAGTGGGTGTGACTGTGCAGGTGCTTGTGAGTCGCAACTGCCTTGGAGCAAGTCAGTGTATCAGCTCAGTGTATCAGAAATACAGCCTGTTCTTATTCTGAGAACATCTTCTTTACTGCCACCTACTGGTATGTTTATTCTTGCAAAAGTTTCCATGGGCATTTGAAGCGTTCAGTAGGTTTCAGTTGGTTTCTTAAATCCTGTAGTCTGTAGTCCTTCAGAAGCATTTAAGTGTCTTTCAGTTGTGAAAACAAAATCTGTTAAAACCAGTCTTCAAAGTCTATGAAAATAGTGAAAGTCCCCAGCTTAAAGTTAGAGACGGCGATTTTTCAAGTCCATTTTTTTCAAGTCCATTTTTTTCAAGTCCTATTAAATAAGTGCGCATGCGCAACACCGTCTTACTTGCTCTTCTGCTCCTCAGTGGGATCGCGTGAAAAAATCTCCCAAATCCACTCTGGTCTTAATTCTTTCATCTGAGGCCTTCCTCTTCTTCTTTTAAAATTGTATGTGGTTTGCGTCTTGCGACGCTCAGCCATGTTCAACGTTTACAGTTAGAGCAGCAGAGCTACAATGAATGGCTAACACCAAAGCTAACTGGATACATAAACATTATAAGTGCACATGTGCAGCCAACAAGAGGAAACTAAGAAGGAATGTGCCATTGGCATTACATGAGCATGTCAGAATGATTGGCATGTGGGACAACCAATAGATAAGGAGATACCCCCAGAACTTGAGGGACAGAGGGCTGGATGAGATGAGAGCTTGACCAATCCTCTGACCGATCCCTGCCATTTGCACCGAAGGCCAAGGATTGGTCAGTTTTCACAAGCCTGCAGCTCTCAGATAAAATTTCTTAGCCTCCTTTTTTCTGAATGCATAATGTATTGATTACTTTCACGATGGGAGGGACAAGATTACCAACTATAGCGTTAAATTGTGTTAATGCCTAATCAGCAGACCTTGGCCAGAAGCAACATTTTCTTATAAAGATGAATTCAAAGCAGAAAGACAGCAGTGTTTATTTACTTGTTTATTTATTGCAAGACATGGCCCTATTGCAGCATTCTCCAACATTATCACATATTGTTTCCTAATATTGTGCAACCTTAGTAGATTACTTATATTCATAACCCAGAAAAAAAAGTGGAGAAAAATGTGTGTCCAAAATACATCACTTGCCTACAGAATCATATCCTTTCTGAAATTTTAAGATCGGCATGCACTTTAAAATTAACAACTACGGTAAATTTTTTTTGTTTTATTACATTTCTTTTTCTAAAAATATGTTTGTACTAGAATTTAATAGTGTTAATCTGTATCTTTAATCATTTATTTGCATTGCTGTCAGTCTGTAAGGGGAAAAATCAATACTTTATAATGCTGTGGTGATGAAAGTGCTGTGAAAAAAACGTGGGGTGCACCTAAATATAGTGCAAAAAGTATTTAAGTGTCTGGATGGAGTCAATGTTTTTCCTATTCAGAAACTGGTCTGAAATGAATATGAACCTGACAAACAAAGATGGAAATATAGTGTAAAGATGCATGTAACTGAATGTGCCAGAGAGTTTGGGATTTGTTATTTATATAGTTATAGTCTATGTATATCGTTATTAAATCAAAGATGTTTTATAATGTTTTTATGCTAATGTGCAAGTTTGCCTTAGCAGTCCTTACACCATTTAGAGTAAAAATCATGACTTTTTCTTAAACATGTTGCAAAATTACTTTTAGAGCAACTTACTATAACTAGAAATAATCTAGAGATTTCTCTTCGGAAACAATTTTGAATCACTGTAGAATTGCTGTTTTAAAGTCCTGTATTTTGTTTTTAAAAGCCTTAACTGAATTATCTTGTATTTTTGTTGTCTATTAGAAAAGCAGCATGGTCGACAAAAACATCTACATTGTCCAAGGTGAAATAACCACGGTTGTTGGAGCTATTAAGAGAAACTCTCGATGGAATAACCACACTTCACAGGTACATTACTAATTTTACCTTGTTAAAATTCAGTTCACAAAGAAAAAAATAATTAGATGTGTGACTAGAACAGAACTGCACCTCAACAAGCTCTGTTTTTTTTCTCATCAGGATGAAGAACAAGACCCATTACTGAACAGCTTTGGCCATCTTAAGGAAATACTCAACAACATAAAAGGTAGGCTTGGTGCTGGTTTGCCAGTTTTAAAGAATACTAACTACCATGTATTCAGTATTCAGGATGATTCAGTATAGCCTGAGTCCTGACTTGCAGAGGTAGCTCAAGGGTGATGGCAAGAAAGTCTTCCAAACTTAAAGTTTAACTCACTCCAAAATCTACTTTTTTTGCAGATAAACTGTATAAACTGGGACTAAGAGTGCTACTTTAGTGTTACAATGCATTTTGTTTTTTAAATTTTTATGTCAACTTGTTTAGTTCAGCAATATTTGTCTTAAAGCCGTCTTAGTACTGCCCTCTTAGAGTTGTACAGTGGCTATTGCAGTTGAATTTTGCTATTGGTTCAAATGGTACATGCTTTCATCATCATAGTCCCGTGTTTGGGTATAAAAACATCTCAGTTAGGGATGCTCCCCAGCGAGTCAGACTCAGGATTTGGAATCGCAAGCATAAAGAGCATTGATCAATCGTGTTTAGCCTTTGATTGTTAGCACATGTCAGCAGTGATGCTGCTTACATCACTTTACCATTCAGAAACTGTACCTCCATTGCCTCGGCAATGCCGGCTTCGGTCTTCGCTGAGTAAGCACGTTGAGTCCTCCACCTCAAAAGACAGATCTGTGATAAAATCAACATGTCACTTTGCCTCGTCCTGACTGCAGCCCTGAGCCCCGCTTAACCCCCACTGCTCATCCCCAAACTTAGCTGTTTCTCTTGGAACCACCCAATTTGGTGGTATTTTTCAAAATGTTTCTGGGGGCGGGGTTATGCTTTTACATCAGGGTGAGTTGCACTTTAAAGAGTTGTACCAATGACAAATATTTAAATAACCTGTAAAAACATGCAAAAAGCTGGTCTGCATAATATAAATTGCTTTAAGTGTTAAAATGCCAATATACAGTGCCTTGCGAAAGTATTCAACCCCTTGAACTTTTTGACCTTTTGCCACATTTCAAACATAAAAATATAAAACTGTAATTTTTTGTGAAGAATCAACAAGTGACTGATGATGATAAATAGAATCCACCTGTGTGTAATCAAGTCTCTGTGTAAATGCACCTGCTCTGTGATCGTCTCAGAGGTCCGTTTAAAGTGCAGAGAGCATCATGAAAAACAAGGAACACACCAGGCAGGTCTGAGATACTGTTGTGGGGAAGTTTAAAGCCAAATTTGGATACAAAAAGATTTTCCAAGCTTTAAACATCCCAAGGAGCACTGTGCAAGCGATAATATTGAAATGGAAGGAGTATCAGACAACTGCAAATTTACGAAGACCCAGCCATCCCTCTAAACTTTCAGCTCATACAAGGAGAAGACTGATCAGAGATGCAGCCAAGAGGCCCATGATAACGCCGGCTGAACTGCAGAGACCTACAGCTGAGGTGGGAGACTCGGTCCATAGGCAAGGCATGGCAAATTTATTTATATAGCACATTTCAGTACAGAAACAATGCAAAGTGCTTTACATGAGTAAAATACAGGAAAAAAAACTGAATAGAAGCAAGCAGGAATAAAATGTAGAAACAAAATAGAACATGGAAAAATAGAAACTAAAAGCAAACATTAAAAAAGGTTGGACTACAAAGTTGAACTAATGATGTTTCAGTAAAACAATTTAACTAGAACAGTCGAAGGCAATCCTAAACAAATGTGTTTTTAATCTTGATTTAAAGGAACTCAGGCTTTCTGCACTTATGCAGAGTAGGCTGGAGCCAGACGACCTTAGTGGTCTGGAGGGTTAATACACTGATAACAAGTCTGTGATGTATTTAGGTGCAAAGCCATTCAGGGATTTATAGACTAACAGAAGGATTTTAAAGTCTATTCTCTGAGATACAGAGAGCCAGTGGAAGGACTTCAGAACCGGGTCCATGTTCTCTACTTTATTAGTCTTAGTGAGGACGCGGGCAGCAGCGTTCTGGATCAGGACAATAATCAGTCGTATACTGCACAAATCTGTCCTTTATGGAAGAGTGGCATGAAGAAAGTCATTTCTCAAAGATACCCATAACAAAGTTTTGTTTAAGGTTTGCCACAAGCCACCTGGGAGACACATCAATCATGTTGAAGAAGGTGCTCTGGTCAGATGAAACCAAAATCTAACCTTTTGGCAACAATGCAAAACGTTATGTTTGGCGTAAAAGCAACACAGCTCATCACTCTAAACACACCATCCTCACCGTCAAACGTGGTGGTGGCAGCATCATGGTTTGGGCCTGCTTTTCTTCAGCAGCAACAGGGAAGAGTTAAAATTGATGGAAAGATGGATGGAGCCAAATACAGGACCATTCTGGAAGAATACCTGTTGGAGTCTTCAAAAGACCTGAGACTGGGATGGAGATTTATCTTCCAACAAGGCAATGATCCAAATTGTAAAGCAAAATCTACAATGGAATGGTTAACAAATAAACATGTTCAGGTGTTAGAATGCCCTAGTCAAAGTCCAATCGAGAATCTGTGGAAAGAACTGAAAACTGCTGTTCACAAACGCTCTCCATCCAACCTCACTGAGCTCGAGCTGTTTTGCAGGGAGGAATGGGCAAGAATTGCAGTCTCTCGATGTGCAAAACTGTACCCCAAGTGACTTGCAGCTGTAATTGCAGCAAAAGGTAATACTACAAAGTATTAACTTAAGGTGGCTGAATAATTTTGCACGCCAAATTTTGTTTGAAATATCCAATATGTAGCAGTTCCCCAGTACTTGAATTATTCAGCCGGTCTCGACGGGTGATTTTAGCGTTTTATTTTCTTTGATGAAGATCCATCACAGTCACCAAAGGTACACAGTCTCTCAGTCACCAAAGTCACAGTGAAAACTAAAACATATACAAATATTAGAATACAAAACAAACTTACAAAACAACAAAAAACAAACAAAAACGTACCTCGCTGCTTTCACTGGGGAATACTATGTTAATTTCTTGGTTACACATTTGACAGTTCAAGCCATTCATTGGCACAATGATTGTACCAGCTTTTATAGAGCCCGCCCTCATTATCTACAGCAGCCCGTGAGGTACACACAAAACACTCAAAACATTACAAATTGCAAACATTAAACAAAACATAAACCACCACAATGCTAATCAAAACTTGAGTCTACAAAAATATTAATTAGGGAATCTATTTTAAATAGCTCACCATCCATTACAATAAATTTCGTTCCACTTCATGATTGTGTTCCACTTGTTGTTGATTCTTCACAAAAAATTCCAGTTTTATGTCTGTATGTTTGAAGCCTGAAATGTGGCAAAGACACTGCAGAACTTTCCCTTAATTATTAAGCAGAGTTCTAGAAGCCGTTTTAGCTTTTTTAATCTGATGCTGCTACCCTCTTGCTGCAAACATTGAAGGATCTGTTTGTAGATAACGTGAGCATTACATCTTGTTTCTTTTCTCATAATGGAAATGTTTTTTGACATGTTGCTGTTCCTGACAAAATCCATTGCTTCCTTTTTTTTGAGATGAATTAATTAATCGACGAATTGTGGGGGCGTGTTTGTGGGGGCGTGTTTTGAAGATGCCGGGATGTGGGTGGGGGGAAGTCGGGGTGTGTGTTATTTGTCTGTTTTGTTCTACTCAGATGCACATTTCTTATTTGTTTGTATCACACAATATCAAACTGCCAGTTCTGACAATATATGCGTTCAATGAGTGATGCTCGTGGTGGGGGGCGGACAGGGGGGAGACATCTGCAACTGATCTCATGGAATGTAAAAGGTCTTGGTAGTGTAATGAAGAGGGGCAAAGTTTATGAACACCTAAAGTCCTTGGCTGCAGACATTGTTTTCTTACAAGAGACCCATATTAGAAAAGACGCACAAGACAGGCTAAAGTGTAGCTGGGTGTCTCAAATATACCAGTCGCCATTCACCTCACATGCTCGCGGTGTGGTCATATTATTGAGAAAGAATATCCTATTTCAGGCATCATCTGTGGTCAATGACCCTATGGGCAGATACGTGATGGTAACTGGCACCATAAATTCGAAACCATTAATTCTCCTTAACGTTTACGGCCCCAATTCAGATGATCATAATTTTTTTAGAAAAGTTTTTGATCTGCTTCCCGACGATAGCCATTCAAATGTAATAATAGGGGATTTAAATCCCCTGCTATATTATCTTGACCCCTTTCTTAACAGATCATCTAAACAACCAATATGAGAAGCTGCGTCTACCAAACTTCTAAATAATCTTCTCAAAGCAAGCAATATGGTTGATTATCTGGAGGGCTCAGCATTCCACGAGTAGAGTACTCATTTTACTCACATGTGCATAAATCCTACAGCAGGATTGATTATTTTCTAATAAGTAACGATCTTATTTCTCAAATCGCTGACTCTAAATACCATAACATACTAATTTCAGATCACTGTCCCCTAGCTATATCACTAAATCTGTCTCTCCCCAGACAGATTTACTCCTGGCGACTTAATGCAAACCTTCTTAACGATGATAACTTTGTTAAATACATTACCTCCAAATTAAAGAACTTTATAGAAATAAATGATAATGGTGAAGTATCAGATCCAATCTTGTGGGAAGCATTAAAGACCGTTTTACGCAGCAAAATAATTTCCTACACTTCAGCCCTTAAATAAGAAAGAGATAAACGTTTATTTGAAATCAACTGTGCCCTCTCCAACCTGGAAAGAAAGTACCAAATCTCTGAATCACCTGGCGACTACAAGGAAATACTTAAACTTAGATATAAATACAACAAAATTATGAGCAGCCAGGTTAGCAACTTGCTTTGCAAATTACGACAAAAGAATTTTGAGCTTGGCGATAAGCCTAGAAAACTGTTAGCACTACAGCTCAAGGGCACCCAAGCCACAAGATCAATCCATAGCATCAAGTCAAAATCCGGCGTGCTCTTAAACAACCCTGCTGACATAAATCTTAGATTCAGAGAGTTCTATATCAACTTGTATTCTTCCGAGAATAATGCAATACAGTCCGATTTTAATGATTTTTTTCAATTCCCTCCCTTTGCCTAAACTCAATAAGTCTGATAGGGACTATCTGGAATCCGACTTGACGCTTCATGAGGTCACAGAAGCTATAGAATCCCTCCCACCTGGCAAAGTAGCCGGGCCTGATGGCCTTGGCTCGGATTTCTATAAGACATTTTGCGACCTTCTGGCACCCTTCTTGTTTAGAATGATGTCTGTGTCGAAAAATGATGTAAAACTGCCCAGGACTTATACAAGGCCAACATCTCTCTTTTTTCTAAAAAGGGGAGGGACAAAACTGACCCAGCCAGCTTCAGGCCGATTGCACTGCAAAATGTTGACCGCAAGATAATCATAAAATTTTTGGCCACAAGACTGTCCGTCCACCCGTCCGTCTTCTTCCGCTTATACGGGGTCGGGTCGCGGGGGTAGCAGCTTCAGTAGGGAGGCCCAGACGTCCCTCTCCCCGGCCACTTGGGCCAGCTCCTCAGGAGGAATCCCAAGGCGTTCCCAGGCCAGCCGGGAGACATAGTCCCTCCAGCGTGTCCTGGGTCTTCCCCTGGGCCTCCTCCTGGTGGGACGTGCCCGGAACACCTCACCATTAGGCGTCCAGGAGGCATCCTGACCAGATGCCCGAGCCACCTCAACTGGCTCCTCTCGACGTGGAGGAGCAGCGGCTCTACTCTGAGACCTCCCCGGATGACTGAGCTCCTCACCCTATCTCTAAGGGAGAGCCCAGACACACTACGGAGAAAACTCATTTCAGCCGCTTGTATCCGGGATCTCGTTCTTTCGGTCACGACCCAAAGCTCGTGACCATAGATGAGGGTAGGAACGTAGATCGACTGGTAAATCGAGAGCTTCGCCTTTTGGCTCAGCTCTCTCTTCACCACAACGGATCGGTATAGCGCTCGCTTCACAGCAGACGCTGCACCAATACGCCTGTCGATCTCCCGCTCCATCTTCCCCTCATTCATGAACAAGACCCCAAGATACTTGAACTCCTCCACTAGGGGCAGCACATCCTCCCCAACCCGGAGAAGGCACTCTACCCTTTTCCGGTTCAAGACCATGGTCTCGGATTTGGAGGCACTGATTTTCATCCCGGCCGCTTCGCACTCGGCTGCGAGTGCGAAGCGCTCCAGTGAGAGCTGTAGATCACGCCCTGATGAAGCCAATAGGACCACGTCATCCGCGAATAGCAGAGACGCAATCCTAAGGCCACCAAAACGAATCCCGTTGGCTGCCTTGGCTGCGCCTAGAAATTCTGTCCATAAAAGGTATGAACAGAATCGTTGACAAAGGGCAACCTTGGCGGAGTCCAACTCTCACCGGAAACGAGTCCGACTTACTGCCGGCAATGCGGACCAGACTCTGACACCGGTCGTACAGAGACCTGACAGCCCTTATTAATGGGTCCGGTACTCCATACTCCCGGAGTACCCCCCACAGGATCCCTCGGGGGACACGGTCGAATGCCTTCTCCAGATCCACAAAGCACATGTAGACTGGTTGGGCAAACTCCCATGCCCCCTCCAGAATCCTGCTGAGGGTATAGAGCTGGTCCAGTGTTCCACGGCCAGGAAGAAAACCACACTGCTCTTCCTGAATCCGAGATTCGACTATCCGACGGACCCTCCTTTCCAGAACCCCTGAATAGACCTTACCAGGGAGGCTTAAGAGTGTGATTCCTCTGTAGTTGGAACACACCCTCCGGTCCCCCTTTTTAAATAGGGGGACCACCACCCCAGTCTGTCTATCTGGGGGAACTGCCCCCGATGTCAACGCAATGTTGCAGAGCCGCGTTAACCAACACAGCCCCACAACATCCAGAGCCTTAAGGTACTCAGGGCGAATCTCATCCACCCGCGGGGCCTTGCCACCGAGGAGCTTTTTAACAACCTCGGCAACCTCAGCACCAGAGATGGGAGAACCCGACCCAGAGTCCTCAGGCTCTGCTTCCGCAACAGAAGACGTATTGGTGGGATTAAGGAGGTCTTCGAAGTATTCCGCCCACTGAAACACGACGTCCCGAGTCGAGGTCAGCAGCACCCCACCCCCACTGTAAACAGTGTTGGTACTGCACTGCTTCCCCCTCCTGAGACGCCGGATAGTGGACCAGAATCGCTTCGAAGCCGTACGGAAGTCTTTCTCCATGGCCTCTCCGAACTCTTCCCACGCCCGAGTTTTTGCCTCGGCGACCAGCCGAGCCGCCTGCCGCTTCGACTGCCGGTACACATCAGCTGCTTCCGGAGTCCCACAGGCCAAAAAAGCCCGGTAGGACTCCTTCTTCAGCTTGACGGCTTCCCTCACCGCTGGTGTCCACCAGCGGGTTCGAGGGTTGCCGCCGCGACATGCACCGACAACCTTGCGGCCACAGCTCCGACTAGCCGCCTCAACAATAGAGGCGCGGAACATGGTCCATTCAGACTCAATGTCCCCCGCCTCCCTCGGGACGTGTTTAAAGTTCTCCCAGAGGTGGGAGTTAAAGCTCCGCCGCCACAAGACTGAATAAATGTTTAACATCTATCATTCATCCGGATCAAACATGGTTCATCCCTGGCAGATTATCTTTTTTTAATGTAAGACGATTAGTTAACACTGTATACTTCGACCATAAAAATACTAATGCCTCTATTCTAGCCCTTGATGCACACAAAGCCTTTGATCAGGTAGAATGGCTGTTTATTTTTGAATCATTGCGTAGGTTTGGGTTCGGCGAGACTTTAATCTCCTAGGTGAAGCTGATATATCAAGAACCCATGTGCTCCATTAGGGCTGGACGATATAGAAAAAAAGCTTATCGATAAAAAAAAAATGCATATTGATCGTTATCGATAATTATTGAAAATATTTAAAACCATATTTTATGTGCAAATCTGCCTGGACATTTTATGATATTGCTAAATGATTTAATTTTAATAAAGAACATAAACATAGAATTCCAATTAAATCTTTATTTCAACAACTTCTTTAACCATAACAGAATTTTAAAAATAAAATAGAAAAATAACTTAAGAGACCTGAGTTATGTTATTAAATACTGACAAAGAATAAACTAAAGTGACCAGTAAAATGACCAAAATAAATATACCAAATACATAAATAAAATAGCCTATTTAAGTGGGAACAGTACACTAGTTACTTCTTAGGTTTCATAATTGAGAGGCTGACGCAGGGCTGAGGTCCGAGGTTGTGGCGTGTAAGGACACAGATTGCAGCTCATTTTGCACTGATTCCCTCCATTAGTTGCACAATTTAGGGAGCGCTGTTAGAGAAACCTGCGTCCCGTAACTTTATATCGCGGATCAAGAGTGGCGAGTAATTGTTTGAAGCCAGGGTTTTTTCCAACTGTAGACAACAGCAGCATATCCTCTCACTATGAATCACGTTACTGCATGCATGATATCCTTATGCCGCTTGGACGCTTTTTCATTTTATCACAAAGAAGGGAGCCCAGTTTACCTGCTATACCTGCTAAACTTCCAGAAGATTTCTCCGAAGATGACGCGGTGTCGCGCGGGGCCGACACAGCTCGCGCTGCTGCGGGTGTGAGCGACTTACGTGATGAAACAAGTTGGTTGCGCTACCAGACTTTGTTTTTACCAGTTCCTTGCAAGTTTTACAAATCACTGTGGTTTATTTCTGTCAGACTGGCAAACTAGTAAAACCCCGTTTTGGGACCGTTTCCTCCGCCGCTCCTTGCTGCGACATATTCATGTGGTCTGTGTTGTGGTTTGAGAGGGCGGCGCTTTGTGACGGTGTGCCTGGGTCCGCGATTACGATTGATCGAGAGGAAGTAGCGACTGTAGCATCAACTAATATGATAGGCTAAAAGGAAGGAAGGAAAACTGTCGAAGTTTTATCAACCCTTTTTTTTTTCTTATCGCGCCACACGTCTATCGATCGATATATATTGTTATTGAATTATCATCCAGCCCTATGCTCCATCCTGACAAATAATGATCGGTCGGCTCCTTTCGCCTGCAGCGTTCAGTTCAGCAGGGCTGTCCGCTGTCACCAGCACTTTTTGCTATTGCATTGGAACCACTTGCTGTGGCAATAAGGGCGCACCTGCGCATTAAAGGTCTTAGAGTCGGTGGTGTTGAAACACTCATTAGTTTATACACCGATGATGTGATATTATGTTTGCACGACACTGTAAAATCTGTCCCTTTCCTCCTCAGCCTGATTACATCTTTCAGTAAAATTTCCGGATATACAATAAATTGGTCAAAGCGTGAGTTGATGCCACTTTCCAATTCGTTCCCATCTGGATTTTTACAAAAAGTCCCTTTCAAAGTGGTTGAGAGCCATTTTACCTACCTTGGTCTTACTATACCCAAAGACCCCAAACTCATATTCAAGCTAAACTTTGCAGAGTTTATGACAGGATTAAAGCAAAATATCGAGTACTGGAAAACTTTGCCTCTGTCAATGATCGGACGCATTAATTCAATCAAAATGATCTCCCTACCTAGGTTCTTGTATTTATGTCAAAATCTTCCTATTTATCTTACAGCAACTTTCTACAAGGACTTGGATTCGATCATTCAATCCTACATATGGAACGGGAAAAATCCCAGGATTTCTAAAGCGCATTTACAGAGGCCTAGGGAACAGGGAGGTCTGCGCCTACCTGTGTTTAAACACTATAATTGGGCTGCCAACCTCAGAGCATTAATGTATTGGCAACAAGGCTCCCCAGGTAACTCAATAACTAGTATCCCTCTGTGGCTCAATATGGAATCCAATCTGGTGAATAATTCCTCGCTACCAGCTCTGCTGTTTGCCCGCCTTGAAAAACCAGAAGCCTATCGAAATATGAGCTTCATGTTAAGACACGAATTAAGGATTCTAAATCAGATCAGGTCTTTCCTTGCACTGCCAAATACATAAGCACAGACGCCGTTTTGCTTTAACCAAAGTTTTTTTTTTTGCATCGGCTACACTATTTAAAGGTCAGATTGCATAAGATTTATCCCTCTGTCTCCCCAACATGTGACAGGTGTAACATTTCTGAAGGTACACTATCTCATGCTTTTTGGTCTTGTCCTTTATTAACGGATCTTTGGTCTAAAGTGTTTGATTGGTACTCTAAGGCGTACAGGACTCCCATACAACCTGGACCAGAACTCATAATTTTCGGATGCCCTCGGGTGCAGGGGACTATACCCGCTGCAATGCGGCAACCATTAGAATTGGGACTGATTGTTGCCAAGAGGCTAATCCTGAGGGACTGGTGGTCATCTGTTCCCCCTTCATTTCGCCTTTGGATGACGGACATGATGTCCATAATACAGATGGAAAGATTTCGTAAAGGCTCTAAAGACACTTTTTCATACTACTGGAATCCTTTCCTGGAACACTTTTCACAGACTAGAATAAGCTGAGCAAAGTTCTCCATGGGCTCTCTCCTCGGTCACCCCCTTAATGAATGTATATACTGTCATACATGTGACTAAGTACACATTTGTTGTGTGTGTACATTCTTCCCTTCTATACATGATTGCTGCTTCTACCCTTTGTATGTGGTCTGGAGCAGCATCTGTTGATAAAACAAAAGGCCCTTTTTAGATCTACTAATGTACGATATTTTCAGTCGTGGTACTCGTATACAGCTCAAACTGTACGACGAAACCGCAGGGTTTTAAAGTTCACCGCTCACCATATCTGTTCTTGCACTGTACGGCCCGACACTCTGATGCGACCTGACTGCTCACACAGTGCGTTCAAAAACCACACGTTGGACTCAGCCCCGTAGAGAGATAGCGCTACTTGGACTCATCTACCCGGGAGCCAAATGTCAACAGTAGAGGAAGAAAAAGGTGGAAATGCCAATGCTCACTGTTAAATGTGAGGCTTACTAAAACAAAACGCGCTGCTTTGGAAATTCACACGTACCGCTGTCATCCTTCTCTCCGCTCCTATGTTTTCGTTTGAGAAGACAAAGAAGAATCTACTTGTTTGCGCGTGTGTGAGGTCGGGGGAAATCGGTTCGTAGACTGTCTTAACTCTGCTTCAACAGCAGGACGCATTCATGATCGCTCACGATCACTCACGAGGGCCGACTGATTTTCAAACATGTTTGATTTTCAACCGACCGTCCGATTCCTGATCAGGAGGTGGTTGTGAGAGGTGAATCACCCCTCGCTACCCCCCGTATACTACACGACGCAGGACGCATGATCAAGCTGGAACTCGGCCCGATCCAAAAAATTCTCTTAAGACTGAAGAATCGGCCCGAAAACAGCAAAAACACGTACAGTGTATGCCTGGCTTAAGGCCATCTTTGGGGGGGGAGGTGGTTGTGGTTTTGCTGTCTGTCTCAAGCTACTCTACTGCAGGTCTTAAGGTGCTGGCCTCTGCTCCTCCATCACTTTAGTTCTCCTTTGGGAAGCTAGACTACACAGCATTTTTCCACTCCAGCTCAGCCTGTTATTTTAGACTGTTTCTAGCCGGTGTCCCTTCCTGAGCTAGCTAGGCTTGTGAGCACCATGAATGTATCTTCCTGCTGTCTGGTCATTTTAACTGCATGCTTGTTTGTATGCTTTTTTAGTGCATTGGTCCTTGTGTACTTGACATAGTATAAATGCCTCTTTAGCTTACGGTCAGGTACCTGCTTGGTCCCATCCACTCTTAAAAAAAGCCTAATTTGCACCCTTCTCTTTTCAGCAGTTACAGGCCCATTTCAATGCTTTCCTTTCTGGCCAAGATTTCAGAGAAAGTTGTGGTCAAGCAGTTAACCGCTGCTCTTGATCAGGGCAGCATTTCGGACCAAGTTCAGTCAGGTTTTCGTAAAAACCCACTCAATACAAATGGCAGTTGAGTGGCAGTAGTCTCTCAAATTATATTTTGATGCAGGTAAATGTTCTTTGCAGCTCAATTGTATTGATTAATTCGAATTTGCAATTTATGAAGATTATATTTTTGGAAAATCTATCTATCTCCTGAAAAGGAAATTATTTTGGTAAAAACTTGCAACGTTGAATATATCTTTAGGGAAATATATTGCGGAAATATTCTAAAGCGGAAACTTCATCTAATTTGCATATTTATTCATACATTTGATCCAGGTTGGAGGAATAAGATGCTTTTTCAAAAACAAAAAACAATTGTAGTTCCAACCCCATTTAATCACTTATTTCAAATGACCATTAGGAAATTATTTATGAATTTTAATACATTGCATGAATCTTTCTACTCTTTTCCCTGACTGCATGCGGAGCTGTCAGGACAAGGCAGCAGCAGCTGTGGTGGGTCTGTGACACAGTGCAGAGGAGCGCACCGCGCGGTAGCAGCCAGCTGCGACATTTGCAAACAAACAGAAAGGATCAGGCACTGATGGTTTTTCATTTCATTTCTTGATAATTAAATTCATTTTAAACTCTGATTATTGTTAGTATAACTTCACAAATATAGACCCATACATAATATAAGCTATATCTCATATGCTTAACATTGTTTCAACAGATATTAAAAATATATTGTATTTTGCCGTGGCAGTGTGCCACGATGAATTGCGTGTAGTGGAAATCCTGTTCTTGATTCAGGTTTTACATTTGAAAATCAAGTTAAATCTCTGCTTTGTTGCCGTTTCCGCCATCTGCGAAATCTTGCCAGACGTAACCCTATTGTCTCTCATCCTGAGATGGAAACTTTAATTCATGCAATGCGCTTTACACTTCTTACCAAAACATCAACAGATCGGTTGCAGTCTGTTTAAAATGCTGCACCTAGGCTCCTAAAAAGATCTTCTAAATTCTGTCATGTTACTCCACTTCTCAAATGGCTTCATTGGCTCCCGGTTTATTATAAAATGCATTTCAAAATCTTAGTTTTGACTTGGAGAGGTCTGTATGGACAGACACAAGTGTACATCGCTGAGTTATTACACCCCTACATCCCCACTAGGGCTCTGAGGTCCAGTGATCAAGACCTGCTCACTGTTCCCCATACTAAATTTAAAACTAAGGGAGATGGACCTTTTTCTTCTGTTGCTGCAAGAGTCTGGAACTTCCTTCCTCTGACGGTGAGATCAGGAGACTCACTGATTTCTTTTAAACATATTGATATATTAAAGAATTATTTTTGTTCTTTCACAATGTATTTTGGGAAAAACGGGTTAGTTTTAAACTAAGGGCAACATATATGCTCGTGTCTGTTATGTTGCTCACATAAAACTAAGAACAACATGTGTTATTTTGTTATAACTTGTTTTAACTTGTGGTGGGAACCTATGGCAATGTGTTGTGGGAAAGACTGATTCTGTATTCCTTATTTTGCTTATATTTGCGCTATTATCTGAGTTTGCAATATTATTTTGCTTCACACGCTGCTGAGATGCTGGGAACGTTTTTTGTTTTGGAAACGGGACGAACAGCTCAGATGGGAGGGAGAAGTGGCCACTCTCGCTCCCATCTGATACTTTGTTTATTGGTATAAAAAGTCGTTGAAGTCAGCCGTGGGTTGTATAGACGCCCGGCCGCGTGGATTGCGCTCTAACTGGACTGACCGACTTCCCAGTCCTAACCGTGGTAAGAGATGGAACAACACGCCTGTTTGAAAGCTTGCCAGGCTTTAAGTGATTGCTACTTTGTGTGTGCGAAGTGCTTGCTGTTTTGTGCTGCTGTGTTCTGTGGGGAATAATAAACGTGTGCCTTATATTCTAACAGAAACAGTGTTTGAGTCCTTATTTGTGTTTGCCGATCTCTCCCGATTCTGAAATAAACATTTCATAAAACACATATCTTTTTAAATCTGCTTTGTAATTTTTCTTTTTTTTATCTTCTGTTTAAAGCACTTTGTGATTTTTATCTTAAGAGATGATCTATCTGTCTCTGTCTGAAGTTTAACTTAGCAACAGCAACATTCAAGAAATGGTTATCACAACAAAAAATGAATATAGTTAATACCTGATGGAGTAGCTGCACAGCTTTGTCCTTGATCCTGTGAAACACTTTTTCACACAGGTGTTCCTCTAGATTATGTAGGGTGCGAAACTTGGGGTCCACTGCAGTGCATTCCAGTAGGTGGTTGTATTCCCTGCATACCTGTCTGATAGATTGCCCAGGATAGCTGCCTTCATTGCAGTCACTGTGGTTGAGTCACGTTCTTTACATTCCATGCTTTGCTATATCATGTATTTTAGGGAAATATTGGGGATACTGCATGATTGTTCATCTGCTGCACAGTGGCACAGTGGGTAGCGCTGTTGCCTTGCAGCAAGAAGATCCTGGGTTCGAGTACACCCCTAGGTCTTTCTGCATGGAGTTTGCATGTTCTCCCTGTGCATGCGTGGGTTCTCTCCGGGTACTCCGGCTTCCTCCCACAGTCCAAAAACATGACTGTTAGGTTAATTGGCTTCTCCAAATTGTCCTTAGGTGTGAATGGTTGTTTGTCCTGTTTGTCTCTCTGTGTTGCCCTGCGACAGACTGGCGACCTGTCCAGGGTGTACCCCGCCTCTCGCCCAGTGAACGCTGGAGATAGGCACCAGCAATCCCCACGACCCCATGAGGGATTAAGCGGTTTGGAAAATGGATGGATGGATGTATGGATGTTTTCATCACTGAGCACAGTGGTGGCAGTTTTTAAAGGTTCAGAGGTTTCCTTGGCATTGCGAATGTCAGAATTTCCCGTTCATTCCGTCTTATGTCTATGCTAAGAAGAGCTGTTGGAACAGCTGCCTGTTGCTCCCGATAGCGTTCAACCGTGTCCAGACTGCTGTTCCATAACATCCATAATAAGCTTGTGGTGCTTGTCCTGGTCAAATGCCTTTTGTTTGGAAGCCAACACTGTGGTGGCAGTAGGGCTGCGGTGAAAGAAGGCGACAATGCACCTTTATATGACCTTAACAGACAAGATACATGGGACACAGCCAAACCTGCCTGAGTTGCCAAGTTCAGTGTATGAACAAAACACTTAACATGGGGCCGGAGTCCAGCTTCTCTTACGGCAACATCCACGTCTCTTGCATTATTCTTGACAACAGCAGGGTTTTGCCCACCATATTATACGGTGATATTATATATTATATCACCGTATTATAAGCCCGGTGAGCCGCCAGGCTTTACTCGCCCCCCGCCGGGCTGAGCGTCGTTAATGACATGAGTTGTAAATGTAAGATAACTTTGTGTTGCTATAGATGTACACTATCAGTCTTTTCAAGCACCTCAACAACTTAAGTTTTGACTTGCCTGTAGAGTTCGGGCATTACAATCTGGCTGAAGTGTGAATGTGATGGGGGGGTGTATAAAGTGTTTTTTTCATCTCCTGAAAGCTGTCGTTTTCTACAGGTGAAAATGATCTCATGTTTTTAGCTAAACAGCAATGAATAATATAAACCGTATAATCACTTTGGCCTTTACACTGGAGTTAGGACTTGCAAATGTGGTAGTCACTGTAGTTTGTCCCCTTGCTAAGCTTTCCTCCTATGGCAGTGTCTGTGGCAAGCATAGCTCGCTGCGGTGCCGGCTAATATGTTGTGACATGTTGGTCTTACTATTTTAGTGCGTTATCAGTCTCTTGCAATGCTTACATGCTGTCTTTGTCCTGTCTGTAGTTTTCTTGCCATTTTCTTTTGTAAACACTGGGAAACCAAAATGCTGCCACACTGTTGACTTTAAGTTGGCTTTAGGGTGCTCTGTTTTAAAGTGACCTGCTGCAACTGCCATGCTCGTTTCTATTTCGTTCAATGGCGCTGCATTCATCTACAACAGAATTAAGCAATGACGTTTGGCGCAAACATATCAACTAATTTACGTACTCTGCTTATGGCATCATGAGAGAGCGTTTATGGCTCTAGTTAAGACATTGCGAATCAATTTATTTATTTATTTTTTACATCATTCACATTTTAAGCAGTTTAATTCAATATAACGGCAAACTTTATTTTGCCATGGTTAGAAACTGGGCACTGTAGTCCAGCAACTACTCTGTCCTCCTGGCAGAGACGGCTAGCTTGTTAGCTAACATTGGACGAGGTCTGTTGCAACAGTTACCAGTTGCTGCTATTCTTCACACAAGTCATACCAGCAGGCGACCATATGCTTCTTTCAGCCGTATTTTGACTTTTACATTGTCATATTTATGACACTTTGCGGTTTCCGTAGTAGTTATTATGCACTTAACAGTGCGACACCTGCTCATGCTTCTCGGTCGTTCGTAATTAATTTTGGAATTAATTTAGTGCACCACTAACATCTGTTAGTGGTTGCAACAGTTACCAGTTGCTGCTATTCTTCACACAAGTCATACCAGCAGGCGTAAATCTTACACACTGTCCCCTTTTAAAAAAAATGTCCCAACAATACTCTGTGTCATTTATAATTTTTCATTATAATCCTTTCATTAATATTCATAAAATATTGCCTGTCTTTGCATAGTTAACTTTGTGTCTTGAAAGAACTGTTGGTTCTTATCGATGTTAAATGTTTGCTATGAAGCATAGCAGTTTCAATCAAATGTAGTGGTTGTCCTTGGCTTATATTTGCTACATTACCAACTCCAATCCACGAGAACTACTGAACTACAAATATTGGATGCGACGCGTCTCTGTTTCAACACATCTAAATCAAATGATTGACTCATTATCAGGCCTCTGCAGACCTTGTTGACATATATTGAGGAGGTAATTCATTTGATTCGGATGTGTTGGATTGCAACTAAAGGTTGCAGGACCGCAGTTTGTGAAAACTGTAGTTACAAACTGTAAATAGATTCTGTAAATATTTAGGAGTATGACTTTTTGTGTAGTTAGAAATACTGTACAATACAAACCTTTTCAGGATTGTAAAATATAGAAAAGAAATATGGATGTAAAATGTCAACATGCACTGAAAAAAATCTGACCTGAAAATCGGGTAATTTTAAATCAGGAAAGATCTGCCGACTACTGACAGACTCTTTGTGTAGTGCTTCATTCTTGTGTGTGTCTAGTATTGCTATTTGAAAACATTCCCTCAGCTCTGAGAGACCCCAAGCTGGGTCTAATGGCAGTCCTGCATGCCTTGGCAATGAACATTTTGGAAGCTTCCAAAACACTATTGCCCTGTGTGTACAAGATGCGAACAGCGGGTAAGATATAACACACATGGAACTTCGTAAGAAGCAGGGTCTTGCAGCTTTAGCCTTCCTCCAGGGAATCCCTTTTACTCTGAGATGGACAAGCACTGCTGGCTGAGGAGGAATTCACCACACAAGGTTAACCTCATTCCCTTGTGCTCCATTTTTCTTCTCTATCCGAACTTTTTTCTTTCTTTCAAATCCCAAAGAAATATCATTGCTGCAAATGCCACTGCATTAATTAATCATATTCGAAGTTAAATATTTTTTTTCAGTTTGGATTTGATTAGATAGAACTTTATTGATCTCACAATGGAGAAATTCACTTGTGACATCAGCTGTTATAAGCAACAGAAGGTGCACAAAGGAGGAGGAAGTATATACAGTGCACGTGGATATATACAGTGGATGGAAAAACAACAACACAAAAAACCTTTAAGGTGACTTTTATACAGTTAGGATTTAAGGTATCTTATGTACATTCAAGTGGTGGCTGGTAAAAAACAGTGCGGTTTCTGGTTTGTTAAATAAATAAATAAAATAAATGAGATAACTGAGATAGATGACATCAGTTTGAAGAAGTTTATGATGAATGCTTGAGGTTCTTGTTGCTTGTTCAATCTCTGTCTTTAAAAGTCAGGCCTACGAAACATTCAAAAGCCTTTAAAAGGCACAATTGCTGTTGTTTTGAAGCACGGCAAAGGCCCAGCTGTTTGCATAATGACAGCTCAGAATTCTATTCATCATAACATAGATCTCTGCTCCTCCTAACAACAAAAATCTTCCAGTAAAATAAATATGAAACAGTCCTTGCAAGGTGTCTTTTTTTCTGCCTCTATTTAAATTTTTCTGTGTTTTCTCTGTAACGTACTGTGAGTAGTTCGCTGGCCGTTCTGCTTTGTTGAAAACTCTGATTGACAGGACCATGTGCTATGGAGGTGGAGAGTGTTGCAGCTGGAAGTATATCATCTGCAATTTTAGTTGGGTAAATATAGCAGGGAGTCTTGTCAAGAGGGGAGATAAATTGTTCTGGGAAAGGAAGTGTTGTCCCTCTGTTCTCAAATCAGGAAAAAGGTTTGCCTCAACTCCTGGAAAATACAAGGTATTTTCTCATCTCTCAAACAATGGAAGCACAGTTGAAAAAGGGGCAGCCATAGACCATGTGTTACAATGCTTCAGCTCCTCCTTAGTCCATCAGCCAAACAATCAGTTTTTATGAAGTTCAGCCTTTCTCTACAGTTTTATTATAGAAGTGTTATATAATTACAAATTTTCCTTTTGAATTGTGTCCGGGCTTGTACATCTTAATGTATTTATTTGTGTCTATGTCCACAAAAACCAAAACAAAAATATAATGGAAGAAATCTGGCATAAGGTATTAGAGATTGCAGACAAAAGTTGAGTTACAGCATTTTTCATGGCACTTTGAACTTAAACAGTACATAACAAAGTGTCAATCCAAGTTGTACAAAAGTTATAGCAAAGTTTTCAGTTTCAATGAAAATTCACAAGGCAAACGTTAACATGCTGATTTACTGGCAACGGTGGCGCAGAGGTTAGGGAGTTCGTCCTGCAATTGCTGGTTTGATCTCCTGCTCTGACTGTCTCTGTCGTTGTGTCCTTGAGCAAGACACTTCACCTGCATTGCCCGCTGGCGGTGGTCAGAGGGTCCGGTGGCGCTGGTGTATGGCAGCCTCGCCTCTGTCACCCTGCCCCAGGGCAGCTGTAGCTACTAACATAGCTCACCACCGCCAGGGTGTGAATGACTGAACTGTAGTATGTAGCGCTTTGGAGGTTGTCAAGACTAGTTAAAGCGCTATACAAGTACAAGCCATTTACGGAGCCGATACTGACTATAGCCAGTCAGTATTTTTTATTTTTTTTATTTTTTTTATACCACCAGCGTACTGTTAATACTGCTATATATAGCCTACTATTATTTTGTTGAATTTAGGGCTGGAACAATGAATCTATAAAATTGATAAAAATTGACAATTAAAAGCATTGGCAACAAATTTCATTATTGATTTGTTGAGTTGCACGATTAATGCGTCACTCGCGATGTCGTATGGCTGTTTACCTCACATGCAGGCAGTCGTCAATGCTAGCTCACTGATTGGCTGCCGAGCGATGTAAACCCTAACCCAAATTAAAAACACTTACAGAAAAACGAGACATACACATCCCTTTAGGACACACTTAAACATTTTTGAACTCTCAGAACAAATAAAAAGTATTAAATATCTAGTTAACATAAACTTCTTTTGAAGCTAAATTATTTATTACCTAATACTATTGTAACAGAACACCTAAGTAGCCACTTGTTTTTTGTGCGCTTATTTGCTCAGTCCAAATGTTCTATTTTGGAAAAAAAGAAACGGAAATATAATTTTTTTTGTCGTCCGATTCGTTGATTAATTGTAAAAAATAGACTGATTAATCAATTATTAAAATAATTAGTTGCAGCCCTAGTGGAATTACCAACACCCATTACAACTTAGAGTCCAAAAGGTGCTCTTTGAAGAGTGCGCAGTCTTTTGCTAGCCCAAGATAGAGCGGCGCTGACACTAGTTACACACACCAACCAGCCGACCACTGTCATCACTCCAGTCTTTTTACAGAGAAAGAGTTGGAATAAAAAAGGCCAAAGCTGTTGTTGCTCAGGGAAGAAGGAAGAGGAGGAAAAATGGCGGTAATTAGGTGTTTATTGAAAATCAATACATAACATTTTGTTGCTGACTAACTTAATTGGAGCACAAAGTAGATTGAACCTAACATTACCTGCAGTAAGTGGACTATTAGCTAAAGCTAATTTACTTTGGAGGATAACAGAGGAAACATCACTAATTAAATGGATAATGGCATCAAATTATGGTCAGTGACTTACACCTTAGGGGAAGTGTAGAAAAAGCCTGAATATAATGTACTGTTGCATAGAGTACCATCTGCTGTCTGCCTAAGAAAGCCAGTTATGTATTTATTTTGTTTGAACTGGGTGTTATGATTCAGTTACCCTTATAATTTTTTTGCTTGGCTGGGGAAAAAAGCAAAGATGGATTGAAATTGAATTGTGGCACTTGTTAATTAATACTGTATTTATTTTTTGCTATTTTGTTGCATCTAACATGGATCTGTATTTATCTATGTGTTCTGTAGGACAACATGGATAAACTAGAAAATTTCTATAGAAATTTAAGAAGGCGCCTGCCTCATGGTGTGTATCATGCTACCTGTAAAAGTTTCCCTTGCGAATATCATATTCCTACATTCATAACAGACCCCACAGTGAGCGTGGAATTGTGGATTATGTGATTTTGGTGTCTGTGAAGACATGCTTTATTCAATATAGCCCAAATTTGTTCTGCAGCTTTCTCTCTAAAGGAAGTACAAACTCTGTCAAGCAGAAGTTTGTACGAGCTTCCTAGAGCTACTTCCGGTTAGCAACATGCTAACCGTTAGCCGCTAACATGGCTGTGTTCAGTATCACGGGGTGATAGCACTCTGATAGTTTGGTCCAAATCCTGTACTGGGAAGTAACTCAAAAAGGGTGCCAATACTTAATGTCACCAAAGCTCACCAAAGGCCATGGGCCAGATTGGCCTCCTTTAGCAACTAAGCCTCTCCAAATCTGGGCCCAGAACTCAACATTTGACCACAATGGTGTGTACCGCCATTTCCCACAGGTGGGTGGTGCTGTATTGGCCAATTGGGACGTCTCTGGGCCTCTTGCCAGGTCCTGTTGGAGTCCAAGGCCCAATAGGAAAGCATGTGAAATCCAAAAAGGGGCAGTAAAATGACACATGCCTGATAATCGCTGGAAAAATTTAAATTGTTAAGAGGAAGTGACAGTGCAAATTTCAGATTCCTACATTCATCACAGCCACTGCAGTGAGCGTCGAAAGTTGCCATGCAATGTTAATGAAGCCTGTCCTTGGCCTGTAGTAACCTCTAGCCAGCAGAGTTCCGTTGTCATGGAAACTCACTCACACCTCCAGCTGGCCAGTCTACTGCAATGCAGAGACTTTGCGTCAGAGTCTGCCTAATTGGAATAGAATGGAATACTTTGCCTCGAACAACGGTCGATCTTTCGGGAACCGTAAATGGTAGAGACGTAAGTTTTTTTTCTGCGTTTATTTCGTAACGGATAGGGGAACAAGACAATCTATCGGTTTTTGCTGGAAATATTTTAATAAAGGCGTAACAAATATGACATAAAGGGGATTTTTTATGAAAAAGCAAAAATCCTCTAAAAAGGTCCAGAACAAATCGCTGTCGCTGAAAAAGTATAAGAGATATCAAAATAATTATTTCACCGTAAGTATCAGTAGGCTTTTGGGGAATATGGTGTTCCACAAATATTGTTCTAGGCCAATGAAAATGTGGACATTTGTTGATCAGATGGAGACTAAACATTGATTTCAGTTTGGTAAAAATCCAGGCGATTTTGACCTATTTAAAATACATTGAAATTTACATGTACAAGACTATAAAGTTTAATATTTTATTTCTCTGAAACTATATTATTAATGACCATGAGAAAAATCAACTGCTTAGAGAAAGCACTTTTGGAGATTCATGAATATTTTCAGAATTTTAGAGCAAACAGTTGATTTTTAATAAATCTATTACGTTTAATGAAATAAAATATATATAAAAAATGTGGCCATGTAGGGATTTAAAAATTCCTGTAGATGGCAACATTTGATCATATATGGATTTTTACACACACACACAGGGTCAGAAATTAACTCGCCAGTTGCCAAATGCAAGTAACAACTTCTCTGAGGAATTCCCTAAGCATGCGATGCTGGTAGGAAGGGGTTGACAAAGGAAGTTGATCATCTTCATCATTGTATTAATCACCTCAGCATGTTCATCTGACAGGGAGAAACAGAGAACTGACTGATGAATGATGCAGTGGTAAGTTAGGAGATCAGGATTATTATTCTTCAGTTTTTTTTACAGCTCCCTTTTCTTTCCCTATCATAGCGGGAGCTCCATCTGTGGTGACTGAGATCACTTTTTTTGGCTCTACTCCTCTCTTTTCCAACATCTCTTTTCTCTCTTAATCTCCCCTCTCTCTTTTCACAGAATGCTTTCTGCTCTTTTTTTATAAAACCTAACATAAACTAACAGCTGAGCATTGTCATACGTCAGTGGACTCATCCACGGCTAAACCTTGTGGCCTTTTTAATTGCTTCGTCAAGCTAGGATAGCACATCCTGAGTTAAAACTTCACATTTCTTTGTAGCAGTGGATGCAGACATGGGGATTTCCTTTATTTTTTCACAAAGTTAAAGATCAGGCTGTTGTCTCTCACCGGCCCACCAGCTGCTCCACCTCCTTTCTGTAGTCCTGGTCACTGCCGTCTCTGATCAGGCCCACCACCGTCGTGTCGTCTGCAAACTTCATAATGTGATTGGTGATGAACCTGGGGACGCAGTCGTGTGTCGTGAGGGAACACCAGGGGGCTCAGGACGCAGCCCTGAGGGGAGCCCGTGCTGAGGGTGATGACATCAAAGGTGTTCTGTCCGACCCGGACTAACAGAGGTCAGGAGGTGAGGAAGTCTAGCAGCCAGTTGCGAAGGGGTGTGCTGAAGCCCAGATGTTCCAGTTTTTCCACCAGATGCTGTAGGATGATGGTGTTGAACGCTGAATTGAAGTCCAGGAGCATGTTCACGGGGGCGGGGAGTGGGTGGGCTTGGAACCCGTTAATAACTGCTTGCAGTTCTATTTTTTTTGTTTTTGTTCCTTTTTGTTCTGTGTATGTGACGCTGTTTGATTTGATCTGTTTTCCTTTTGAAATACGAAAGGAATAGGTAGGAGTTAATAAGAATTGATCTTCCTACTCCCATGCTGTTTTGCATGGATTGTGTTGTCGTCATTGTATTTATTGTATTTATTGTATTTATGGACTGTGACAGCAATACTAGTATGATTACATTATTATGGGAAAAAAGAATGGAAAAAAATCGATTTTAATCGGTTGCCTTACAATTAATCAATGAACTGGACAAAAAACCCTATTTTATTGACTTTGTTGGCTAGATTGTTAGTCAATCATTTAATAGTCAATGTTTATATGAACAGCGATTTAACACTATGCCAATAAAGATTCTTGATTCTTAATCAATTCCTTTAAAAGAAAAAAAGCTATTTTGTTCTTTAATAGGGCGAATGCCTGTTACCAAAAATTTGGTTTGTAATTATTCGGGATACATTTATTACTGTGGGAAGTGTCTTTTGCGATGCATTGCATACTGCTGCTAGCTCCGACGGTCAGATATTGTACACATTAATGACTGCCCTAGTCATTAATGTGTGTAGGTCATGGTTGAGTGGGTAAAATACTCTTTTATGCTTTTTCACTTTGAGAAGAAAGTATGAACTGTTTTGAGTAAATTAATAATTTTGTTATGTGATCTGTTTGAGCTTCAGAAGTATTTGAAATATAATATCTCACCCGTTACAACTACCATGCCTCTAATCTAGACACAACAACTGGGAAGAAGGGGAAAGACATGCATTAAAGGTACCTTTGGATGGGTTAGATGGCTGCATCAAGTTATGTCTAATAGCCCTCTGTACATGGTATCTACTCTTTCACTATGCCATGCTTTCCCCCTTTATTTTTTCCTATACTATAGTTCAGATAAGAGAATGCTGTGTAGACATGTTTTTTCATGAATCCATCTACTTTTTCTTTCCTTTTCCCCCAGTTTCATATCTATGCAGAAGCCATTGAACCTTATCAGTTAAAATCTTCAAGTCTGTTTCTTTCGTTTCCCTTTCCAGGCAACCCCCTATGCTGTTGTGAAGGTCAGATTTTGATAAGTCTGAAGAAGAAACAGTCGCCTCCTAAATCCCTTCATTTTTATTCATAGATAGAGATTTAGAGGACTTTGCAGACCCCCAGACACATACCCAGTGTGGTGTCTTGACTGACAGCTTCCTTTTTTTCAACCTGAAACCAACAAAAATTTACAAGTACACCTCTAATTAACTTGAATCACTAGCACCACACCAGATGCAGATAACAGAGGTTTGGAAGTAGAGTTGTACTCCAAACATTGAAGGCTATCAGTGTTTGGTGTGTGGTTTGAAAAGGTCTGTTTCATTACCTGGATTGACCTTTGTTGTATTTTTATCTAGTTTCTCCAAAGCAGATTTCGGGGAACATCTGTTTTGTCCGAGAACCTAAGAATTACTGAATTAAGAATTATCTATATTTAATCATTGAGATCAGTGTCAAAGCATAAGATTGGTTTATTTATTTGCTTTAACTATTGTCAGATAAAAACTTGCTTCATATTATAATAATCCAGGTATTAGAGACCATTAAAATCTATAATTTTACCATCACGGCAGTCGTGAAGAAAGTGGTTGCACATGCTATTTATGTTTGTTTCATGTCAAGGTCAAGTGTGTATATTTTTGTACTGTGTCAATCCACAGCTGTGGTCAGGCCGTTACTGGCAGACCCCAGGGGGTTTCAACCTAGCACTTGGTATCTGGTTGTAGATGTCCACTCATTCCTTTACCCTGTCATTCCCTTGCATCCTCCTCCATCCCACCTGATCTTTGCACATATATCACTTGCAGTTGGAGCAGGATGAGGCAGCTGGCCAATGCTGAGGAGAAAGAACCATGATTTATGTCGCTTAGTGACTTATGCAAAATTGTTTACTCCTGATGCCATTCTGAGAAGGGAGAATGTGCCTCATTGTAATGGTTGGCATGTCTGCTTTGAGGACTCTGTATCTTCCTGGTTTGAGCAGGAGATCACATGTTAGATTCCCAGTTCTGCTGTCAGTGTTATTTAAAGGACATAAAAGACTGAACAGGTCATTTTCTCATATGAATTAGTGGGCATTTTTACCCAAAAAAAAAATGGTTTCATTGTATGAATAAAAACAATTATTGTTTTGTTTTTTTTCCCCCAGTGCCCTGTCTAGCAATGACTGGGTAGACTGTGTGTGTGTGTGTGTGTGTGTGTGTGTGTGTGTGTGTGTGCATGTATGTATAAATTTTGCCAATTTAGCAGCTTCAGCTGAAAGCAGCATTGTACATACGTTTGTACGTACGTACGTACGAACGAACATATGTACAATGCTGCTTTCACCTGAAGCTGCTAAATTGGCAAAAACACAGCAAAAATCACTGATTTGTTTCTAGTCACTTTTAAAGTGACTAGAGGGGTCTGAAAAGTCCCCAAATATAGCACCGAAATCTCTAGGGTGGCAACACTGGACTTTCCTCTCTAGTTTTCCTTTACTACCGAGAGCAGCACAGTGCCCAGTAGCATCATCCAGTGGCAGCTACGCAGTGAGACAGACAGGAGCCAGAGGTGTTGGTTTTAACATTATCTTGGTATTGAAATTCATTTTAAATTATGATTAGAATAAGTGTGCAAATATACAATAGCGAAGCTATATCATTTGCTTGACTTTTTTTTTAAGCACATTTTTGAATTCATTCTGAAGGTGTGGCGGCTTTTATGTTGGTGTGGTGGTCAAAATAGTCTTTATGGTCTGCTAAGACTCATACAGAGTTCCTAAAGGCAGTGCTTTTTAGACCATATGAATTACTGTGTTGTTGCATGAATTTATCCCTCAAAGCTTCTTTAATGAGACATTCATGCCTTCAGTAAATTCTGTGCAGTAAACTTAAACCTTCATATTCAGAACATCTGTCCAATGAAACATTCCTAAGTTAAGAGTGTACAAATATGCATTCAAAGTAGTGTTATTGTAATGTGTACAGACCCTAGTCTTCTCAGCAGGGGGCAATAGCCCTCACAGCTTTTGCGAAGAAGCTGCCTTTGAGTCTGTTCGTTTTGGATTTGATGTTCCTGAAACATTTGCCTGATGAAAGAGGGGCAAACAGTGCATTGTCCTAGTGTGTGGGATTACTGGCAATGCATCTTGTTTTTTCTCTGGACTCGTGCTAGATGCAGAATGTACTTTTACAGTATATAAATTGTTTTATGGTTTCTATATTTAGCTGTGGTTGGGGACATAGGTCTTGGGTGCAGTTGAACTGTAGCTACATAACTTATGTCTTATACAATTTTATTTGAAAATTTGAAAGACGGTAATATCGCACCATAAGAAATAAACTTTAATTTACTTAAGAAACAGTTATATGAAACATAAATGTATTTTATAAAGATATGACAAGGTGTTTTTTCATTCCACAATGGTCTATTTTTATAACAATGTTTATGTTTTCATACCATGCTAAAACTGTTTTCAAGCAATTTTTTAACCAATTATGCAGTGATCTCCCTCTCCCAACAAACTTCACATCTAGCTTTTCACATTATAGCCACAGATTTAGAAATGCGTAGCTGCATCAGTTGGTGAGTGATAGTGGAAGATGCATGCATGCTGCAAGGATTTTACAGCAAGCAGTTGTTCCCCTCTTCAGACTGGATGCCACCTAATGCTGGTTAGCTATAAATCTAGTCGGTTAACAGGTCTTTAACCGGGCACTGACAGGCAGGGTTTAAGTCCAGTGTGAAGAGGGGATGCAAGTGTTGTCCTGTTTCAGAGGCTCTCGACAATGTGCTGAGTGGATGGAGAGTCTGAGCAGGGGGCTATTAATCATCTTGGTCTGAGTGTGTATTTAGATGGGGGCAGGGTGGGATGGGGTTGGTTTCAGGTGCTGAGAGAGCTTAGACGTTTGATGCAAGAGAGGTTTGAATGTCCCACAGGGATTTAGATGTGCTGACAGGAAGCATGGATAAATATGAACACAACACACTGACCTTCATAAGCCTAACACCAAAAGGGGAATAGGTGGAGGTTAGCCTGGGGCAATCACTGTACATGAAACAAATGTTCTGCATTTACACCAACACATCGGGTTTTCTCACAGCTTTTAACTTCTCAGAACTTGATTCCTTCACGGAAATTAACTCCTAATAAACTGAATTGTTGAGTAGCTCCTTGTTATGTGAAACATGCATCATTAGGAGGAAAATAAATAGGGCCTTCAGTGGTAGAAATATGCAATTAAACTATTTGTATGTTCTGAGGACACTATAAAAGCATGCAATATGTTGGTAAAATTACTATAATTATGACTTGATGAATAAAGTAGTTCTTGGATTTTAACACATTATCTTCTGTATATTAATTACAGAAATAAAATCACAATTATGAATTAACACATCTGTGGCAGGCCACAACAAAACCAGGAACATGTTTCCCCAGGGTTGTTTGGTGTTATTTACAGATCCTGAAAGAGTGGAATATAAGTTTTCCATTGATGTCAAACTTGTGGAACTTTGCAAATCTTGCAGCCACACCTCCCACCCCGGCTCCTTATAAACTCATTGCACTGTGGCGTGAAATAAGAGCTATTTGAAGGAGAAGAAAGGCTTAGCTCAGGTGGTGAGGACAGCACAGGGAATTATGGGTTGCTGTCTGCAAGATCTGGACTCGGTTTATGCTGCACAAGTCCAGAGAAGGCCCAGATGCATCGCCACAGTTCCCACCCACCCAGGTAATGCACTGTTTGCCCCTCTCCCATCAGGTAAACGTTTCAGGAGAAGGGATGGGTATTGTTAAGGATTTATCGATCCTACTACTCCTAACGATACTCCTTATTACATGGGTCTTCAACGTTTTCCAGGCCAAGGACCCCCAAACTGATGGCGAGATGGAGCGGGGACCCCCTAATTATATATATTGTACAAAATTGTGTTATATCACACTGGTCCTATAGTGCCATGTGTAAATGTACCTTGTTATTGTGCATTCGATACTAAGATACTCAAATAATACACAGGTTCTTATATTCATGTTTTCATCTTAAACATGTGCGAGGCACCGGGAGTTCATCTGATTCACTGAGACATGGCTGAAAAGGGACATTACATATATATATGTGTGTATATATATGTATATGTATATATATTTATATATATATATATATATATATATGTATGTATATATATATGTATGTATATATATATGTATGTATATATATATGTATGTATATATGTATATTGTATGTATCTATTTTCTTATATGTCTCTATATCTATGTGTTCTCTATATAATATGTATGTCTATCTCCTATTATATTATTCTATTCCTATATCTATCTATCTCTCTCTCCTATCTCTTGTCTGTCTCTATCTTCTCTGTCTGTCTGTCTCTCTTGTCTGTCTTCTCTGTCCTCTCTGTTCTTCTCTGTCTATCTCTCTGTCTCTTTTGTCTCTCTTCTGCTATGTTCTCTGTCTCTTCTTTCTTCTCTCGCTGTCTTCTCCTCTATCTCCCTTCTCTTCTTCTGGAAGCATCTCTGCTTTCTCACATCTCTCTCTCTCTTTCATCGATATTTGCCAAAACCCTCACTGTCTATCTGGTGCAAGGCGAGGACAGTATTTTCTATGAGGCAATCTCTCGGGTTTTGTTGTTTCTCCTGTACACGATGGTGTTCTCGGACCGTGGAATTGTGAGCTCTGATGGATAGACTTGGATCTAAATGAGTAGAACAAAACAAGGAAAGGAATATTTAACATTACTATTTAAATTTTAAATAAAGCTTTAGCTATCTGAGATAGCTAAAGCTTTATTTAAACAATAAATGAATTACCTGCTGATCTGTTTGGCTTTGGTTAAATTCTTTTGAGTTGCTTCCTTGCAGGATTTCATCATACATCTTCAGCAGAGAAACATTGTTGTTGTCATCTGCCTTGGGTTTCTTCTCCTGTGGCTCCTCTGCCGGTGTTGCACATTTGACCTTGTTGTGCAACACTTTCGTTGCTTCCCGTTTTGTTGCTTGGTCAAAATAGCAGTCCTTATATCTAGGGTCCAAGATTGTAGCTAGAAAAAACAGGGAGTCTATGTAGATGTGGCTGAAACGCTGCTCTATGGCTTGCAGTAGGGTGCTCTTTGAAGTTTTAACTCCATGATCTGTTGTAACAGTCCTATTTAACAGACGTTTTAAGGCTTCAAGACGGGAGGTGGCAAGCTGAGAGTGTCTGAAATGCCCAACTATCTTCCTACAGATGGAAACACAGTCCGAGATGCTTCTTTGGCTCAGCACAGCCTCATTTATCGCAAGTTGTAAAGTGTGTGCCATACAGCCCAAATTTGCAAGCCCACAGTCATCCATGGCCTTGATCATGTTTCGTGCATTATCTCTGAGCACTACATGCACTTGGTCTTTTTTTATACTCCACTGCGCGAGCATTGTTTCAAAAGCTTGACCTATCACTATCGCTGTATGCGACCCAGGGCACTCCTGTGCGTGCAGCATTGCTTTTTGCATGTTAAAATCTGGATCCAGCCACTGAGCCATTAGGCTTAACATGCTGATGGGACTAACATCTGATGTCCATATGTCAGTGGTAAAACTCACATGAAGTCCGTTCTTATTGATCAAATTGTTGACGTGTGTGGCGACGGCATCATTGAGGGCAGGCGGGGACACGTCCGAGAAGAAGCGACAGCTAGGGATGGTGTAACGTGGCTCCAAAAGTGCTATTAAATTACGAAAACCCGGGTGGTTGTCGAGCGCTATAAATTCCATTACTTTGTTGTTAATAGCTTTAGCTTTTTCACTGTCTCTTGGAAAGTTTTTACAGTTTTCGAATGCCTTCTGAATGGATACATCTGCGCTCCGTGTTGTCGTTGTTGTTTTAGCCGAAGCACCACCGGCTGCTGCCGTGGCTGCTTCGTATTCTTTCCATGTTGCTTCACCACAATGACGATTTTTTTTAGGTGTGTTATAAGGTTTGTTGTATTGTTACCTGAAGTCTTCTTTCCTCCTCTCGAAATCCTTGCATAGCAGGTGTTGCAAACTGCAATGCTACTGTCTTCTTCCAATACAGAAAAAAACGACCACACTGATGAAGACATGTTTGACTATTTACAGTCAGGCAATAACGGAGCCAAGCCTGGGTCCTGATCATAAGGAGCGCAAAATCCACAGGGCTTGTCCCCCTTTGGGGCTACTCTGCCTGAATAAAATTCCACCAAATTTAATTAATTGATCAGCTATTTTTATCTGTAAATTTTACCTATCGGACCGATAAATTCCACCAAATCGGCCAATATTTAATCGGCCCGATAGATATAGTGTATCCCTACCATTAGCAGGTCTCTCAACTCTCACGCACTGACCGTGTGACGGCTGCCAGATGAAGCCTTCATTTAGAGCCTTTAGTCATGGCTGCACACTAGCGCACCAATGGGGGTAAAATCTACCCACCTCAAAGCCTCAAACCGGTATCATTAAGTATGAATTTTGCTGATACCAGATGCTACCAAAAAGTGTTTTTTTTTCTACCGTCACTTAGGAACCAGTGAGATGCAGAGCTTGAAAGGCTGCACCTGTACTCATCAATTCTGGGGTTGCAATACATAAATAGTGCTATATTTTCTATAGGATTCCGCCTTTAAGATTATTAGTGGGCTAATAGCGAAGCAGAAAGTCATAATTTCCTCTGCTCTGACCACAAACAAAACACGCTCAGAGAACAACTTCAAACTCAGCCTTCTGCTTGCCTAATTACGCACCAGAGCGCTCTGAGGAGAGCAATAGAGGGGATTTGTCTGGTCAGCGCGGAGACTGAGATAAGAAACCTGTCGCTGTGAAGTGTGTGGAGCTGAAAAGAGGGAAAACATCAGCAGCTGGATCATGCATAAAAACGCAGGGTGAACCCCTGTGTGCTTTAAGTGTTGCTGCTGAGGGGAAAATGTCGGACTATATAGGCTTGATGAAACTTCTCACCAATGTGGTTGTCGCGCCAACTGACAGAAAGCGCGACGGAAACACCAAAAACCTCCTTCATTCACTTCCAAAAACAAAACAAATTTTCAGTTGGACCTGCAGGGGGCAATCAATCATTTGCATTTTTTGCAACATAACCAGAAAAGCACCCCAACCGACTTCCTGTCAAGAGGAGGAACTTCCTGTTAAACGGCCATCTTGAACATCAGTTCAATACATGCTGTGGAGGACAAAGGAGGAAAGTTTGTTGAGAGCAAAAGCTTAAAGAAACAAGCAAACCAAGAAAACTAAAATCCCTCAGTTCACCGTCAAACGCAACTGGTTTTCAACCTGAATGACTGTATGATCCCTTCACCAATCAAATCAAGAAAACAAATTTAAACTAGAACTGCAAGCAGTTATTAACGGGTTCCAAGCCCACGCACCGCCCCCTTTGAGCATGTTCCTGGACTTCAGCATTCAACACCCTCATCCAAGCCCACCTACGCCGCGCCCCCTTTGAGCATGTTCCTGGACTTTAGCGTTCAACACCCTCATCCCACAGCATCTGGTGGAAAAACTGGAACATCTGGGCTTCAACACACCCCTCAACACTTCTTCACCTCCTGACCACTGTCAGTCCGGGTCTGACAGTCCACCTCTGATGTCATCACCCTCAGCATGGGCTCCCCTTAGGGCTGCGTCCGCAGCCCCCTGTTGTTTACTCTGATGACACACGACTGCACCCCCAGGTTCACCCCCAATCACATCATGAAGTTCGCAGATGACACAAACTCATCAACAGCTCAGCTGTGTAGGTGGTTAGCAGCACCAAATTCCTCAGGGTGCACATCACAGACAACCTCACCTGCTCTGTGAACACCACATCTGGTGAGGAGGGCACAGAAGCGCTTGTACTTCCTGCGGAGGATGAGGAGAGCCCAACTGCCCCCGCCCATCCTCACAACCCTCTACACAAGTACCATAGAGAGCATTCTGACCAGCTGTCTCTCTGTGTGGTGTGGAGGAGGCAGCACCTTCCGACTGGTGGAAAACAACGGTTGTCAAGCTTCTGAAATTTGCGCACGACACCACTCTCATGGGATTTATCTCTGATTGTCACGAGTCCGCCTACAGGTGGGAGGGTGACCATCTGGTGACCTGGTGCAGGGAGAACAACTTAGAGCTCAACGCTGTAAAAATAGTGGAGATGGTTGTGGACTTCAGGAAGAACTGAACCTCATGGAGGTTCAGTTCTGCTTGGGGCACAGGCTCGCCATGTCCTTTCAGAGAGAATCCATGGAATCTGATCCAGTAGTCTGATCCAGCTTTTTGATCAGCAACAACAAAAAAACCTAGCCTGCACACGATATTATTATTGCATTCAGCTAAATAAACTCACTTTATCAATTTTTACAGCATTGTTTTTTCTTCATTCCTCACATTTCCATTGCGATGTTTTACATGCACTTTAAAAAAATTTCCCAACCCAAAACACCGGAATCATCTTTAACCCATGTAAAACAAAAATATAAAATCCTTTTTAATTAAGAAACTATGACCTGTAATTTAACAAATTACAGCATAGGTTTTTTTAATCCTCTTCCAAGTCTTTGTAAATCATGAGATGAAATACAGTTATCACCTTACCAAAGAGTATGAAATCCTTCTACATCCAATACTGGACGAAACCCAGCGCTGAACACAGAGAAATGTCGGACTGGATCAAATACTGCGTGTGTGATGGGTTCAAGTACCTCGCTCAACGTAGGAATTTACACATGTACAGCCTCATGCTATTTAACTAAGATGTAAACGAGGTTTAAAATGTCTACTGTTTAGTTTGATATTAATGAACATTCATAATTTTAATTTACATGAAGTATGTTTGAACTAGAAGAATTAACAGTGGGATGTTGATAAACTGACTGTATATTTGTATTGTAGTGCTTAACCATAGATTTACTTCTGAGTCAGTTAGCTTGCAGTTAGTTGACCTCCACGCATATATATATATATATATATATATATATATATATATATATATATATATATATATATATATATATATATACATACATACATACATACATACATACATACATACAGACCCACAGAGACGTCTGTGGGTCTGTCGGGGCAATGACAGAAGTTTATTCTCCTCTCTCCGTTTCTGTGGCTCGACGTTTTCATGTTTTTGCACGTGCTTAGATAAATTTGTTGTGTTTCCACTGAAATGAACCGGCTTTTTACAAAACATACAGCTTGATTTCATTTACGGTATTAAAATAAAGCCAAACGGTGCTACTTCCCCTTTCATGTTTTTCCGCTGCTGCGGTCTCTCTCAGCTGTTTGTGTGTTAAGTTTGTGTGAGAGCTGAGTGGGCGGGCCAGGCTGAGCCTGCGTGCTGATTGGCTGGCGCCGCTGAGCCATGTACGAGAGGGGAGGGGGAGCGGGAGAGTGCTGCCGTGACAGTGACTGACACTGACTGAAAGCATGTGAGCAACATGCGTTAATGCGCGATAAAATAAATATCGCCGTTAATAGTCTAATGAATTAACGCAAAATTAACGCGTTAACTTGCCCAGCCATATATATATATATATATATATATATATATATATATATATATATATACTATATATGAATGTTCTGCATTCACCAGTGACCCTTTAAAACCATTAATGCTATACTCCTTCTACATGACAACTTATATATATGAATTACATGTTCCCGTTAACTTATACCTTTTATTCTAAGTTCAACCAAGATATTCTCTTCTTATCCTTGTAGAGCTTGTAGTGTTAATAAGACTAAAATCATTGTTTACTTCAATCATGCTGCACCTTATACTGTTAATTTATTTTACTGCAATATTTACAACGCTGTAGTTGCCAACAGGCATTCGTTCTGCACGCACTTTGTGCATACAAAATGACAAAAATTTTTCTAATTTCTTCTAAATCTATCATCTATCTATTATCTTTTCTATCCTATCTATCTAATCTATCTATCTATCTATCTAGCGATCTATCTAGAGAGCCTATCTATCTATCTATCTATCTATCTATCTATCTATCTATCTATCTATCTATCTATCTATCTATCTATCTATCTATCTATCTATCTATCTATCTATCTATCTATCTATCTATCTATCTATCTATCTATCTATCTATCTAATATTGTTCTTTTCAAAACTCTTAAAGCTATCCTCCTTCTTCAAGTTTCTGCTCCACTTAGAAAAATCACGGTGCGACGTCACATCCTGTGATGTGCCCATATATGGGCAAAATGGCCGCCCTGTTTACAGTTCTGGATGGTCAGAGCTCTGGATGGTGAGAGCTGTGACCAGATCATAAAATGTAATGTAAACTGTAATTTCCCTCTCGGATTATAAAAGTATTTCTGATTCTGATTCTGTAAGAAGAACCGCAGGCAGCTACAAGCTCCAGATCTTCCCATATAATGATACAACACTAATGACCTAGAGATGGGGTTATGCCTTATAGTTGAGTTGAATAAACTAGGAAGATATCAGTGTAGCAAAATTCAGATTATGAATATGTCCATTATTTTGACATTGAGCCAAATAATCCTCTACCAGCATAGTTTTTACAAATCTTTTTTGAAAAATGCATAGAAATCACCTCTGGACATGACGGTTTACAAGCAGTTTCATCCTCTACTTAAGAACAGTCCGTTTTGTCAACAAGGGACAAATCAGGACTTCAACAAAGCTGCGTGTGAAGACACCCTGCTGAGGGTATGTAGAAAGTTAGTTCAAAGAAATTGAGGCGTATCTTAAATTGTCGTCCAGCTAAACTGGTCAAATGAAAGCATAAGCTCACCAGCAGACAATCCTTTTTGAAGGTCCCTGTTCTGGTGTTGTGTACAAGGCCCCATATTAGTATTTCGAAGAGGAATTGTCTTGCTTGTGTGCCACTCACATTCTTAAGCCTTCAGTGTCTCTGTGTGAATCCCACTCAGCCCTGATAGACTGGGTTAATAAACCTCCCAGCAAAAGAAACGCACACACACACACACACACACACACACACACACACACACACACACACACACACACACACATAGACAGAGAGAGAGAGAGAGACAGACAGATTCTCCTGGCACACACAGTTGCTTGTTATTTCATGCCCCATAAGGGTACTGTGACCACAGACATTGTAATACGCATATCCAATTAGTAAAGCATTGCACCATGGCTGATCTGTAGCTTAGCTCCTCAGAGATACTAAATGTGCACTGCACATGTTATGTTGGTCCTATCATAAATTGGAATTTAGACACCCAAGTCTAAAAAGAAAGGCTGCCCTATTTCTGTGCTCCACCTGGCAAAGTGACAGATTCAAATATTTTTGCTGAGCTGGGAAGAAAAAAAATCTGTCACCAATCACAATAAATTGCTAAGTTTTCTAGAGCTCAAACTAACAATTTGAGTGGTTGATTATTAATCAATGATCATTTTTAATTTCCACCTCTTTACTCAAAAGTAGAACATTTGGACTGACAGAGCATGTAAGCACACTAAAAAAAGGTTGCTACTGAGGTATTCGGTTACAATAATAGTAGATAATTAATAATTTTGTTTCAAATAAAGAACTTTATGTTGAAAAGATTGTTAGTCAATCATTTTATAGTCAGTATTGTTTATATGAATGGCAAATTAACAAAACAAAAGCAAAGCTGTTAATGCAGTGTCAAATGTGGTTTGGGTGCAGCTTACCTTTCTGCTGGTGCACCTAGGGAAACAAATTGGACATAACCAGAGCAAAAACACCCTGTACACAATCAAATAAGCCATTTCATAGACTGTTTCAGCAAAGCTGGTCTTTATGTAAATACTACTACCATGTATTTTTTTCCAGGTGTTTAGAAAAGGGTGTTTGATATTTAATACTCTGTTTTTCTTCTGAGGGTTTTAAATATTTTGAGTGTGTCCTCTAAGAATGGTTATTGTTCATTTTTCTAAAAGTGTTTTTGGTTTGTCTGTGTCTTCTGTGTGAATTCAGAGCTGGTTTCTCACCAAAATTTCATTATAGTTACATAATAACAATATGGATTGTTTATTCTTGAAAAGTTCATTTCCGCTTCTTCATCTAGTAACTTAGACTGCATTGACACTGCAGGAAAATGCACCCAAATCCGATTTCTTTGCCCATATGCGACCTTTATTCGCGTTTTCATGGCAGTGTGAACGGCCCAATTCCGATTTTTTTTTTTCCTTTTTCACCTGACCAAAAAATCACATTTGTGCCACTCCCATAAGTGGTACTAATTCATATAGAATATTTTTCAAAGCGTCCGCAGTCTGAACGATCATGTTGCATTGTTTTCGTCTTTCACGTCACGCTCATGGCTCGCACTACAAATCCACACACAGAAGTAACATAAAAGACCATTGTTACTAGCTGTGCTGCTTTCTTCTTGCCTTACTTTGTCATGCTATGATGTGGTCATCATATTGTCGGCTCCCATTGCTCAACAGTTTTCTAGCCAGGAGAGACGCAGGTCGGTATCCACATTTTCTTTTTTTCTCCAGGGTTTTTTTTTTCTCGACGTTTTTTTTTCTCAAATCAATCTTGAACACTTCTAGAAACGGTTACATTCACTATTACTTCCATTAACAGTGCGCTGCTCTGTGATGTCTCCTTCTGTTATCTGCGCACGCGGATCACTTTGCGATCTTGAACCGTTCAGACAACAGTATGATGGCAGTCACATTTAATAGTAGTATGAATGGCCACCTCGAAAATATCCGATTTCAGCAAAAAAGAAATCGGAATTGAGCGTCAAGATTTGCAGCGTGAACGTAGCCATAGAGTGGCTCAGCAACTCATGGTCTTGTTTCTAAGTCAACACCCAAACCTCCCCCCTCCCCCCTGCATGGGCAGAAGTAGTAAATATCTGTGGTTATTTTGGGTTTCTATTCAGAATAATACAAGTAAATGTACGTTATGTGCAGATTATTTGATTTTGAGCCTATATAAATGGTGCATTTGTAATACTTTTTCCTTTTATTCCAAATACGTTTCAATTCAGTCAGGGAATTTTGCGCCATTAACGTAGCTACTATAATTAACCAGCTAACAACCAAACCGCACAACCAGGTGAGCTATCAGAAAAATAAATGTTAAGGCTCAGATATAGTAATGCTTTGGGGTGTCACTCAGGACTCCACTGACTGCACACAAGCGCAGTACTGTTGCCGTTTTTTCACTTAAACAGAACAAACATTGGATGCTGTAATGAAATATCCTGTTGTTGAGCTCCTTTCATCCTCATTGATGACTCCATGTTGTTTCAAGTACTGTATCATCACGGTGATGCTTTTGTGCCATGTCAAATAATTTTTGCAAAGCTTGTATGTTAATTTTTAGTTTAGTGGAGTGCAAAGTGCTCCCTATCTTTTGAGGACTTGGTTCAAACTGTCAGCCCTGACCAAATGGAAGCTGTCCATGTTCATAGTGAGGGCTATCAGCTATTCACCTCCCCTAGTCCATGTAAACAAATGGCAGAAGGCATGTATTGAGTTTACCAAAAGGCATATGAGCGACTCCCCAAAGGTTGATTAAGGAAGGTGCGCTTGTCAGATAAGACTAAAATGGGACTTTGTGACCACCAAGAAAAACCCATGTCTTGTGCAAACCCAACACTGTTAGGACTACATCACATTTCTTCACTTAAATAAAGACCCCTTTACTTCATATTAAAATATATAATGTTATGGTAAATGGCTTGTACTTGTACAGTGTTGTAACTGGTCCAATGACCCCCAAAGCACTTTACAGTACAATCAGCAATTCACCCATTGACACACACATTCGCACACTGACAGTCATGAGCTATGTTAGTAGGCACAGCTTCCCTGGGGCAGACTGACAGAGGCGAGGCTGTTATACAGCGACGCCACCGGGTCCTCTGACCACCGCCAGCAGGCAATTACGGTGAAGTGTCTTGCCCAAGGACACAACGACTGAGACGGTTGGAGCAGGGCATCAAACAGGCAACCTGCCAATTGCAGGACGAACTCCCTAAGTCCTGTGCAACTGTCGCCCTTCTATGCTATAAAATGACCAATCGGACTATGGCTCCCAACATGAAACATGGTTTAGGAAACCATAACCAAACCCAGCGAACCACACCTCAGAGGTCATAAAAAAAACCGTGCAAACAAAGGCATGTTTCTTCCCGCAGTTTGCACTATAACAGAGAGAACCCATCATCAGCTGAGATCCCTTACGTTTGGACACGTTTTGGATATGGTGGTTGATGCCTTGCTGTACATAGCCGCAAACATCTTTTCCTCTTGTCGTGGGTTTGACAAGAGAGGTCCGGGACTTTAATTAAGTTGGAGCGCACAACCAGGAGAAACGAGGAGTAAGTTTACCCATTTCGGTCGACAGATGAGGCGACATCTTTTTTTACTGTTTTTGGCCAAGCTGTTCACAAAAACCGCTGAGACCCGTCCTCTGCGCAGATTGGAGCTGACGCAGCTTCCCAACCACCAGAGAAGGCAAGATGTAGTAAAGAGCCGCTACAACCTAACTGATTTTTCCCTTTTCCACGGGAGCAACACCAGGAAAGGCCCCTTTCCATTTCCTATATAGAAGCCAGTATTTGCCTGAGAAGATTTAGTTAGATCGCTGTACCGATCCGTTGTGGTGAAGAGAGAGCTGAGCCAAAAGGCGAAGCTCTCGATTTACCGGTCGATCTACGTTCCTACCCTCATCTATGGTCACGAGCATTGTGTGTGTGTGTTTCTCCGTAGTGTGTCTGGGCTCTCCCTTAGAGATAGGGTGAGGAGCTCAGTTATCCGGGGAGGACTCAGAGTAGAGCTGCTGCTCCTCCATGTCGAGAGGAGCCAGTTGAGGTGTCTCGGGCATCTGGTTAGGATGCCTCCTGGACGCCTCCCTGGTGAGGTGTTCCGGGCATGTCCCACCGGGAGGAGGCCCAGGGGAAGACCCAGGTCATGCTGGAGGGACTATGTCTCTCGGCTGCCCTGGAAACATCTTGGGATTCCCCCTGAGGACCTGGCCCAGGTGGCTGGGGAGAGGGACATCTGGGCCTCCCTACTGAAGCTACTACCCCCGCGACCCGACCCTAGATAAGCGGAAGAGGATGGATGGATTTAGTTAAAAATGGGTTTAGTGCCGATATTTTTACTCCAGTAGTAGTTATTGGACTGTGAGCATGTAAAACATGCTGTGACTGAATTTAGGTGATAAGCTTCTTACTGTATTGCTTTTTATTTGGTTGTTGTGGGAACACCGCACCGACGGCTGTGGATTTATCCTTATTATTTTGGATGAGTTATTATTTTCAACGTTTCTGTTTGATCCTGATGGCCTTTTTCTTCCTTTCTTCTGCTTATCTACTTTTTTAAAAAAAAAAAACGTTGTCTTGTCTGGCAATGTGGCAATAATAATTGTCTTAATGCCAAAAAGAGCCCAACATATTTTACTTTTACAAGTGGAGCCTTACTGCTTTCGCCGTAGTGCTCCGGTTGATTTTTATATGTAAGTAGCTTTATTATAATTTATGCAGGGAATATTTCATGTTATATGGACACTAAAACAAGAAGGTAGAAGATAAAAAAGGACAAAAGGTGAAAGAAAGAGGACAAAAAAGGAGAGAATGATACATCCTCAGTGTGCTTCTTCACCTGCAAAGAGATGTAAAAAGAAAAGCATAACGAGCCAATAAAGATACAATCAACCAAAGCCTTCATACCATCACTGACGAATATACAGTATTAATCAATACGATATGTATAAAGTGACAGGAGAAAATAATAATGGGGGGTTTTCTGTATGGAAGTGAGTCTGTAAGTACCTGAATCCAAGAACCTGTATGTATTTGTGAGCTTGTGCTTGTGTATGAAAGGTTTATCCATGAGAAAAATGTTCAATAGCCGTTGTAAGGAGCCAAAGACCCGCATC
This sequence comes from Fundulus heteroclitus, assembly GCF_011125445.2. NCBI lineage: Eukaryota > Metazoa > Chordata > Actinopteri > Cyprinodontiformes > Fundulidae > Fundulus > Fundulus heteroclitus. Next base: position 1,060,456 of record NW_023396781.1, on the reverse strand, counting down.
GGGTCAGGGGAACCAAAACCCCAGAATCCCCAAAGGATCCCCACAGCAAAGGTGCCCAAGAGGGGCCAACCCAGGAAATCTGCCTTCCCCAACCAAGGGAAGAGGAGAGACTGTCCCAAGGACACCTGCCAAGAGCCACAATGCCAAAGCACCGGGAGCCGCGGGGACGAGCCCGTGGATTCTGCCGGCCATGGGCCCCAGGGACCCCGACCAAGCCACGGGGTGTCAGCCCCCTACGAAGCAGCCGCCAGGAGGTAGCCGGCATCCAGCCCAGTACGAGTACCACAGATGCACCACGAGGCCAAGTCGCCAGCCAGCGAAGGGGAGCACTTAGTGGAGACCTGAGATGTCATGGGAGAGGGGGCAGTACAAACCCAACCTGACAAATAAACAAACAGAAAACTACATACACAGTGACATTCACTCAATCCCACCCTAGTGCCCCCACACGCAAGCACCCAGGTCCAGGTGCTGGCACCCCAAACGGGTACCCAGACCTGGTAAGTGAAACCTAAAACCAAGATTGGGGAGGAAAGGGCGTACCACAAAAACCCCGACCTTCCTGGTCCATGCTCCGGTCCTGACCCGCCCATCTCCGGCCCCAGACCAGATGACCCACGGGCCCATCCACCCATAGATGGGGTCATCATGAACTGAACAGGCCAATCAACCAGAGTCCCCCCCATACAAACCCCTAAATACTACCTCCTCACATCCTCCCCCTCCATTCCCTCAAGACCTTCTCCCCGGT
>NW_023396781.1:1039705-1054705 GCF_011125445.2 Fundulus heteroclitus | reverse complement strand
CCAAGTTCACTCACTAATGCATCAAATGACAACGGAGACTCCATAAAGTAGCCAGGTGAGCGAGAGCGCACAGTGTCACACCCATTCCCAGAGAACACGACCCTGATCACTCATTAACTTACTATTTATACAAAAAAATAAAAAAATCTAACTTTTACAATGCTCCTTAAAAAATCCATAATATAAAAACAATGGATATCAAGCATCATGCTAGTGTTCTGGAGGTACTGGGTTCAACTCCCACAAACTGCCACTCTGGGTCCCTGAGCAAGGCCCTAACTCCAGATTGCTCCCCGGGTGGCGCACAGTGGCAGCTCACTGCTCCCCAAGGAGATAAGTTAAATCCTGAGAAGAAATTTCATTGAAATGCATGTTGTAATGACAATAAAGATTATTATTATTATTGTTATTATTATTAAATGTTTGTGCACTTCATGTAGCAGCAGGAGCTTTGTAGTGCAAATATACATCTTGAGAACATTTGTAAACAGCAACTTCACCAAAGGAAAGGTCCTAGCTGAGGGACCAGACAAAGAGCAGCCCAAAGCCCCCTTATGATGAGTTACATAAATGGACAAAATGTTCCCTCACCCGGACGAGGGTCACTGGGGCACCACTCTGGAGCCAAGCATGGAGGTGGGGCACACTGGTGAGTGCCTGGTTGCCAGGCTTTTACCCATAGAGGTCAGCCAGACACACCCCGAAGAGGAGACATGGGTCCCCCTTCCAATGGGCTCACCACCTGTAGTAGGGGCCAAATGGGTCGGGTGCGTTGTGTAGTGGGTGGCAGTCGAGGGCGGGGACCTTGGCATTCTGATCCTCGACTGAAGAAGCTGGCTCTTGGGACGTGGAATGTCACCTCTCTGGTGGGGAAGGAGCCTGAGCTAGTGCGCAAGGTTGAGAGGTTCTGGCTAGTTGGACGTACCTCAACGCATGGCTCTGGCTCTGGAACCAGTCTCCTCGGGAGGGGTTGGTCATTCTTCCATTCTGGTGTTGCTCCTGGTGAGAGGCGCCGAGCAGGAGTGGGCATATTTGTTGCCCCTAATCTTGGTACCTGTACGTTGGGGTTTACCCCGGTGAACCAGAGGGTGGCCTCCCTCTGCATACGTGTGGGGAGGGGGGACAGGTTTTGACTGTTGTTTGTGCTTATGCGCCAAACAGCAGTTCAGATTACCCACCCTATTTAGAGTCCTTGGAGGGGGTACTTGAGAGTACCCCTCCTGGGGACTCCCTTGTGCTGCTGGGGGACTTCAGCACTCATGTGGGCAATGACAGTGAGAACTGGAGGGGCGTGGATGGGAGGAACGGCCCACCTGATCTGAACTTGAATGTTGTTCTGTTGTTGGACTTCTGTGCTCATATTGGATTGTCCATAACAATGGACAATCCATTATGCATACCATGTTCATGCATAAGGGTGTCCATATGGGCACCTGATATGTACCGGCAGGCAGCTCGGCTGGTCGCTGAGGCAAAAACTTGGGCGTGGGAAGAGTTTGAAGAGGTCATGGAGAAAGACCATGAGCCGTAAAGTCGTACGGCTTTAAGGCGATTCTGGTCCACTATCCGGCGTCACGGGAGGGGGAAGAAGTGCAGTACCAACACTTTTTATAGTGGGGGTGGCATGCTGCTGACCTCGACTCGGGATGTTGTGTATTAGTGGGCGGAATACTTCAAAGACCGAAGGGGATCCGTTTGGGTGGCCTTAGGATCGCTTTCTCTTCTATTTGCGGATGATGTGGTTCTATTGGCTTCATCAGGTCATGACCTACAGCTCCCACTGGAGCGGTTGTCAGCCCAGTGTGAAGTGGCTGGGATGAGTATCATTGCCTCCAAATCTGAGACCATGGTCTTGAGCCGGAAAAGCGTAGAGTGCCTTCTCCAGGTTGGGGAGGATGTACTGCCCCTAGTGGAGGAGTTTAAGTATCTTGGGGTCTTGTTCACGAATGAGGAGAAGATGGAGCGGGATTGACAGGTGGATTAGTGCTGCGTCTGCTGTGAACCTGGCGCCGTACAAGTCCGTTATGGTGAAGAGAGAGATGAGTCAAAAGCCAAAGTTCTCGATTTACTGGTCAATCTACATTCCTACCCTCATCTATGGTCATGAGCTTGGGGTTCATTCACTCGTCCTGAAGAAGCGTAGAGCCACAGGGGGCAGTCTGCATTGTCCATGGCTTTGCAGCAATCCCTCATACCAAGCAAACATGAAGTGGCAGTGGAAAGAAAAACTCCCCTTTAACGGGAAGGAAAACCTCTAGCAGAACCAGACTCAGTATGAACGGTCATCTGCCTCAACCGACTGGGGATTAGAGAAGACAGAGTAGAGACACAACAAGAGAGATAAAAAGCACACATTGATCCAGTAATCTGTTCTACATTAGATGGTAATAGCAGGTGATCTGTCTTCCCTGGATGATGCCACAGCTAACAGAACGCCAGACCAGGTGTACCTACTATGAAGAAAAAAGAGAAAAAACTAAAAGTTAAAAGCTGAAATGACAACAGTCATGCAAAATTGGAAAACAGTAGAACTCAGAGTGAGAAAAATAGACCCTCATGTCCTGCAGTAGCCTAAGCCTATAGCAGATTATATATTTTATTTGTTTCACTCCGTTGCAAAACATGTTTTGAGAAAGCACTTCTATAGCTGCTGTTTAAATACCTCACTCTGGCAAACGGTTTCAATATACAACTCCAACAAACTATAATAAACCTCTCTGTCCCCTCCAGTTTTCTTGAATGTGATGGGATTATTTGACACAAAGATTCCCTAAACAGGTGTACTTTATGCATCAGTGGAAATGAAGTGGTATATGAACAGTTGTGAAGGTTCTTAGTTTTTTTTTAGCTTCAGATACTCCCCTTGAGTTAACACTGAGAAAAACAAGAAAGTTTAAACTTGATTTAGGTATAAAATATTACTGATACGTTTATAAGCTTTGATAATTGTATCAATGTGTAAGTAAGAACATCATGAGCATTGTACAGTCCAGAGTCAACTTTCTCTAATTTGCCAGGTTCACATACTTGGAAAATAAGGCTGATTCTGATTGTCATACAGTGACTTAGCACCACATTCTTAAATTTAGTTATTACGTCTTTTCACAAAAAACGGAAAATATGAAAATTTTACAAGATCAAAATAATGAAAATTCAATTTAATAAAATTCTCGATGGTGTGTATTAACACCTAAACTGCCTGTTTGTGTGACTGCCCTCTTGGCCCTATGGTCTCTGAAAGCCATTGCTGTAAACCCCATGTTAGTAGTATGGCTGACATGCAGTCCCACAGGGGAATAATTTGACAGTTGTCGGCTTTGTTTGTTTGGCCAACCCCAGGCCATCTCCTACCACTCCAAACAGAGCACTTCAGTGTCCCTATGGGGTAAAACTTGATAGGCATGTTACCCTACCATGGATTTTGTGGGGCAACATTTATGAGAAGTGCCCCCTGTAATCTTCTGTTGTTCTGAAGTCACCATTTGTTATGATTAGCTTATGTATATAACATCATTTTTTTTTAGTTTTTATGCAAGTCCTATTTTAAATTTTGATCATCTCTAGACTCTCTGTAGGCCGTTATGAAGCATTTAGAGGGTATATAAAAAAGGAATAGAGAAATAGATTTTAGATGAGAAGTGGTTGATATAAGTGTCAAGATAAGTTAAACCCGGCCACATCTTAAAATATGTTAAAAGTAAATGCTCAAGACCACAACCAATAAAGGGATCTCTGATATTTTAAATGTATTAGGTTGATATAAGATTATAGCTGTTTGATTTTTCTTTAAATGGACCAAAGATTTTCCTTGGATAGACCTCTTTGTTTCGACAGGAGTAAAACCTTGTCCAAACTCTGCAGCCTAGCCCTATCCATCTTCAAGGATTTTTTATTGTCATACCAATTTACATTTTCATGTTAACTTCACAAAGTTAGAACCCAGATCCCAATTCAAAAAGTCAAAATAAATAAATAAAAATATCTGAATAATTAAGTTAAAATTGAGAGCTGTACTTAGTCCACTGAGTGCGGTTTAAGTTCTTGTCTAACAGCTGCAGGGTGGAAACTGTTTCTGAGCCTGGTGGTCTTGATGTCAATGATTCTCAGGCATCTGCCAGAGGGGAGGGGCTGAAGCAGTATGTGTGCAGGATGGGTGGAGTCCTTCATGATGCTGAGCGCCCTCTTCCTGCATTGTGATGTGTAAAGATCCAAGGTGGAGGGAAGGCTGCTCCCCACAGTCCTCTGTGTAGCCTCCACCACCCTCTGCAGAGCTATCCTTTCAGCAACAGTGCAGCTGCCATGCCACACGGAGATGCAGGTGCAGAAAACGCTCTCTACCACACAGTGATACAAGCTTCTCAGGATGGAGTTCCCAAATCCAGCCTTAGACAGCTTACTGAGATGGAAGAGATGCTGGTGGGCCTTCCTGACCAGTCGGGAAGTGTTGGCACTCCAGGTGAGGTAACTGGAATGCACACCCAGGTACCTGTAGCTGGAAACCACCTCCACGGCTGCTCCTCCGATGTTAATGGGAGGAACAGAGCATTTATCCCTTCTGAAATCCATCAACATATCCTTGGTCTTCTTCACATTGATGCAGAGGTTACTTTCTCTGCACCACTGTACCACCTCCTCTCTGTATTTGGACTCATCATTGTTTGTGATGCATCCCACGACTGCTGTGCTGTCTGTTAACTTCACTATATGACTGCTGGGATCTATTGCATAGCAGTCCTATGTCAGCAGAGTAAACAGGAGGTGGCTCATGCGCGCACGCGCGTGCACACACACACACACACACACACACACACGCACTGCTAAAAAAAGGGAAGACTTAACACAATGTAACTCAGTCAATCACACTTCTTTGAAATCACCTGCCGTCTTCAGAAGCAACACTGATGGACAAATTAATTTCACATGTGCAAATGTAGTAGACAACAGATGGAAACTATAGGCAATTAGCAAGACACCCCCAATAAATGAGTGGTTCTGCAGGTGGTGACCACAGGCCACTTCTCAGTTCCACTGCTTTGTGGCTGATGTTTTGGTCACTTTTGAATGCTGGCGGTGCTTTCACTCTAGTGGTAGCATAACACAGAGTCTACACCCCAAATAAGTGGCTCAGGTAATGCAGCTCATCCAGGATGGCACATCAATGCGAGCTGTGGAAAGACGGTTTGCTGTGACTGTCACCATAGTGTCCAGAGCATGGAGGTGCTACCAGAAGATGTGGAGTAGGCCGAAGGAAGGCAACAACACTGCAGCAGGACCACTACCTCTTCCTTTGTGCAAGGAGGAACAGGAGGAACATTGCCAGAGCCCTGCAAAATGACTTCCAGCAGGCCACAAATGTGCATGTGTCTGCTCAAATGATCAGAAACAGGCTCCAGGAGGGTGGTATGAGGTTCCGACGTCCACAGGTGGGGGTTATGCGTACAGCCCAACACCCTGCAGGACGTTTGGCAATCGGCAATAGAGAATTTTACAAGATTGGCAAATTCGCCAATGGTGCCCTGTGCTCTTCACAGATGAAAGGAGGTTCATACTGAGCACATGCGACAGATGTTAGAAACAGTTTTGGGGAATATAAGAAAACATAGCTCAGTCTTTAATATTTTAATCGTTTTTTGTCTTCTACGTGTTTGAATTGAGTGATGCGCATTCCTGCAACAGGGCATGCAAATCTCAGCATAAAACACAACCAGTGCTTTCGCAACAACTTTTAATGAAGCAGTAATCTCACTATTTGGCAAAACAGGCAAAGATGCGCCAGCCCCCTCCAATTTTAGACCTATCAATCTGCTTAATCTAGAATGTAAGATTCTTACAAAATTTCACCTTCACCCTAATCAGGTTGGTTTGATGAAATATAGTTCAACTAATATTAGACTCCTGTTACATTTAATGTGGCTGAGTCAATCCCAAAATGTTTCTATACCTGTCATTTCTCTGGACGTAGAGAAGGCCTTTGATAGGGTGGAATGGCAATTTCTATTCTCCACCCTATCTCAAATGGATAGAAATGCTGCATAGAGAACCTACGGCAGCAATGATGACAAATGGAATAATCTCCCAATTCTGTAATCTGACTGAGTCCATTAATGTTCATCATATTCATAGAGCAGTGTCTGGACAATGTAATAAATATTTCTCTCTGGCAGGGTAAAAGACCACAAATAAAACTAGGAAAGTTGTGTACACATACAGAGAAAGGGGGGATGGGCTTGTACTGTTTTGTTTTTGAGATGGCCAAAATAGCAAGGCATGGGAAAACTAAATCAGCTTGGATTGTGATAGAACAGGAGATTACGAATGAAACTATTATCACAAAACAATGCAATACATATCTAGGCTTTGTAAAGTTCAACAAAAACTTGAATTCTAAAGAAAAAAATACTCGACAGTAAGGCTGTAAATTTACTGTTGTAGAAAATAGTTAATGGTAATTAATTAATTATAATTAATAGCTTCTTGCATTTATTGCCCTTAGACATCAGACTATTTACAAAATCAATAAAGACTCAACTTTGAGTCATCTTTAATTAGTAACAACTCCCCAAAAACATTATGAATTTCTACATTTTTAGGGTTTTCTTTAATCTAGTAAGGCTATAAACCTAAAATAACTGTCAATAATGAATTAATTTTAATCTTTCTTGTTACAACGTTATTGTCCACTGTGTTATTTTCACTGCACAGTTGAAGTGAGCCTCTGTCAGTGGTTTATTGTGTGAACAAAGTCAGGTTGATCTGTACAGTGTATGGTTTCTGAAATCCCCTCCACCCCTGGGGAGTGCCATTAGTGGAGAGCTGAAGGAGTACAGCAGGTGAAACAAATAGGGAAGATGGAAAGCACACACACACTCCAGACCAGACCCTTTCACCACAGTTTCTTCTTAGTTTTGGGTTGTGTACTTTCTTCTATCAAGACAACTTATATTTAGCTTTTTTTGTCATATACATTTTTTCAGTGCCATTTTGGATCCTCATTAATATTATTCTCCAAGTTTTAAATAAGATACTCACCAGTCCAATATAGTATTAGTTAGTTTAAAGATAAGATTTTTGTGTTATGTTTTACAAGAATACCCATATAATTACTGGCCTTTGCAATGAAGTAAACTATATGTTATGACGATGTGCAGCAGCTTATGTGTTACAGTAGAGTTGTATCATTTTCAGTCTTAAAATGCTGCCTTTCACTACCATTTATTGAATATTTTAGATAGCTCTTTCGATTGGGTCTGCTGCAGTTGTTCATAGACCTAAAGAGAACAGCAAAGACAAAAGAACTATCCAAAAAAAACAAGTCACAATAAAGTGTTCACAGAATTCTTGTTGCATAATCATTAATATTTCAGCCAGTGGTGAAATATTACTATAAAATATTAACTCAGTGATGTCTGAGTTCTCAGCTGTCCCTTGTGGTTCACCCTGAGGGTCTTTGCCATCCATACACTTGAGACAGGTCTTTGATGTTTCCATCTGACCACTCTCTTTTCTGTCCTTCGTTACAGAATCCTCTCTTTGTCTGATCGCTGATTGGTCACTTTATCATTCAGTTGTACAAATGCAACCTGTAATTTTCTTTCAAAAGATGTATTGCACAGGAAGTCACCTCTAATAGAAAAAGTCGCTAGATTTGTCACTAGTCGCCTTTTTGAAAAGGTTGCTACAGGGTCTGAAAAGTCGGGAAATCAAAGTCGCTAGATTGGCAGCAGTGACCAGGTGCTTCCTCATAATAGAAGTATTCTCACCACTGGCCTTGCAATTTGGAGGAGATGAAGCATTTTCAGTCATTGCATCTGGCGGTGGTCAGAGGGCCCGGTGGCGCCGGTGCATGGCAGCCTCGCCTCTGTCAGTCTGCCCCAGGGCAGCTGTAGCTACTAACATAGCTCACCACCGTCAGGGTGTGAATGGGTGAATGACTGAACTGTGGTGTGAAGCGCTTTGGAGGTCGTCAAGACCAGGTAAAGCGCTATACAAGTACAAGCCATTTACCATCTAGAGTTAGGAACAGGTTGTCTTTAAATGTCAGCGCTTGCAGTTTTTAAATGAATTAAATATTTTTTCCAGTAGCTTTAAGCACATAAGCTATTATATTTTGTTTTCCTAAGCCCTTATGTCTTAATTTTATTTTAGACTTTCTAGTTTGTCAATGTTTTTTTTTAAATGTTAAGTAGAGCACTTGGGTTGACTGGATGTTGTTTTGACTGTGCTTTATAAGTAAATGGAACTTGAACATTAGCCTTAAACTTTTTAACCTTAAATAGTCAGAAAATGTATATTTGTTTTCTACCTGGATGTTGTTTTAAAATTAGATTTTAAATATAAAGTCTAATATAACTTGGATACTTGACAACCATAGTTCAAATTGATAAATCAGTAGGAGTACTAGAGTATCTGATTTTATTGGATTTCAATTTGCACTTTTCATCGATCTTGTTACCTCAACAACTGAATCACACTCTTTCTGTAAATACAAATGCAAAATGTATTGTATTAGACCCATAAGGCAATGTTTTGCTACATAGGAAATTACAACAGGCTTGCCAAACTATTTTAAAGTTTTAATTTCTCCAGGGCTTTTCAAATTGCCTGCTAAGGTTGCACTGAAACATTTGTTCAAGGCATCTGATAAGTACCAGTGTGGTCCCATGAAATCACCATTTGGAGCTCAACAGCATTGTTTCTTCCTAATTGCCCCCTTCACCATGTGTCAGTTCCAGTCAGAAGAACATGGGGACTAAAAACTGAAAATATGGAAGATTGATACAAGGGTAGGGAAAGGGGGCTATACTGAACTTACATGTATCACACCTCTCCCAGCAGATGGATAAAAATATTACTTCTAAATTTTTCTTCAGCAGATGAACAACAGAACTCTCCCTGGATTTCATTTAGTGATGCTGGTCTTGATAAACCGCTGGGTTTCTCCCAAGCTTAAGAAGCCATCGCACTGCAAGTCAAGTTAACAGACAAAGAGGTCACGATCAATAACTATCAGTGTTTGGTTTTGTGCTGCTGCGTCACTCAAAGAATGGGATTTGGCCTTTCAATGTATCCCGTGCTTCTTAACTCTACCTCAATTTTACATTTTGGAAAGTGTCATGCAACTATATCCACTACAACTAATAGCTTATGGAGAATATGTACAGTGGTGTGAACAATTTCTGATGTTTTATCTTTTTTGCATCTTTGTCACTGTTAAGTGTTTCAGAACATCAAACAAATAGTCAGACACACAAGTAAACACAAAATACAGTTTTTATATGAAGGTTTTAATTATTAAGGGGGAAATCCAAACCTTATTAGCTAATATATATATATATATATATATATATATATTATATATATATATATATATATATATCTATATATATATATATATATACTATATATGTATATATATATATATGTATATCTATGTATCTATCTATGTATATATACTGTATATATATATGTATCTCTCTCTCTCTCTATCTCTCTCTCTCTCTATCTCTCTCTGTCTCTCTCTCTCTCTCTCTCTCTCTCTCTCTATGTCTGTCTCTCTCTCTCTCCCTCTCTCCCTCTCTCTCTCTCTCTCTCTCTCTCTCCCTCTCTCTCTCTCTCTCTCTCTCCCTCTCTCCCTCTCTCTCTCTCTCTCTCTCTCTCTCCTCCCTCTCTCTCTCTCTCTATCCCTCTCTCCCTCTCTCTATATATATCCCTCTATATCTCTATATATATATATCTATATACCTATCTATCTCTCTCTATCTACCTCTATCTATATATATATATATATATATATATATATATATACCTATATACCCTATATATATATATATATATATATATATATATATATACCTATATACCTATATATATATATATATATATATATATAATGGAATAGAATATTAAATCTGGAAGGATCTGAAGGTTATATGTGATAAATCTTTAGGAAACCTATATATATACATATTGTCAAGGTAATACCTGTATTTTATACAGGTATTTTTAATGTTCAAAATAGTAACCTGTGCATTCAAAAAAAAACTTCAAATTGCTACATTCTTGATATTTTAAAATTAGCTAGTGGGATTGACTCTGTATGTCCTTTTAGATCTATCAGATGTGGAACCCAACCTTTTCCTGAGGCCTTTCCTTGAAGTTGTGCGCTCTGAAGACACCACTGGACCAATCACTGGCCTTGCTCTTACCTCTGTAAACAAGTTTCTTTCGTATGGCCTTATAGGTAAGAATTTGACTTTTATCCATCTTTTTCTCAGTGTTTTATTAATTCTGATTTAACTTGTTAACCCCAGAATTTTAGGAGCCATTTTTGTCTGAAATTACATACCTGTTCAGGGCAGTCAAAAGTAGCGGTCAACGGCGGCAAATCGCAGTCTATAGCAGCTCCTGCCGCCGCCTACTTTTCCCCGATTATACATCCCAAAAATCAGCCTAGAATCTGTCTCCACTGAGAGCAACATCGAGTGATTGGGTTCCTTGTTCCAACCGAGATGCTACTTTTCCGATCAAAACACAGGCCGGTGTTATGCCGAAAAGTGCAATAAAACCGTGAGAGCCGACGTGAGTTTTGAAACTGCAAAGCTTTTTAAACGGAAGATCTAACGTGCACAGCACCGCGTTCATAGACCAGTGTGATGCATTCACGAGCGTCAGAAAGCTATGGTGCATTCAGGAGCATGGGACATTTTAAACTTACAAGGAAAGAGGCATAAAACGAAATAGAACTTAACTCATACAGTAATGTATTTATCCAGAAACAGCGTGGGCTTTCTTACAATACTGAATGCTCTATAATTGTATTTCTGATATTTTTTGATTATGCACATCTGTTAGCTTTTTATTCTGAAAAATCTATAATATTACATATAATAAAATATAATATTACAGCAGCAAATTATCAAAGTTTTTCAGGGGATGCATTTTGTGTTCGTCTCTAGAATCCTCGTAGATGATATAATATCGTGTGTGATGAGTGCAAGTGAAACTAAACTGAGATAAGAGATTTCGAAAAGAGCGATATGACTGAAATTAATTCAACATGTGAATTCAATTTCAAATTCCAACCCTGTATTTTTATCATACAAATTCGACTTTGTTCGTGAAGAAATGTTACGATCGTTTTTAGAACAGAACTGTGAATAATAATAATAAGATGAATAGACCTCACCTAATCTGATCTGTTTTATGTGGTGCTAGTAATTCAAATTAAACAACTTTTAAGCAAATGGGAATTACCTTACCTTGTTAAACATGATGATAACATCATGTGAAAAAATAATGTTTTAAGAATAATGATAAAAAAGAAATGTTTTTGAAGAATTGATCATTCACATTTTTTGTCTTTTATTGAATTTGAAACATGCACTCTGACTCTATTGTTTAAATAATCACCTGTCTTAAAAGCTTCCAAAATATATCAGGGAGAGTCTATTTTTCAAAATTCTCCCCTCCGGGGCTCGGGCACCGGCATAAGTGCACCCTCCTACTTGATAGTGTGCGGCCTGCTACTTTAAAAAAGTTTGACTGCCCTGCCTGTTATAAATCAAGTACAACTCCACAGTTATAAAGTGTAAATGCAAACCTTTATCTGTGTGAAGGTAGGGCATTAAATAATATTTTTTCCAGTGGAACCACTATTGCAAATGTCACTATGCCTGATTTACGGGTTTTTAAACAAAGTGTCACCTAAAATTATTTAAAAATAAACATTGCAAAACATCTTAAAACCCTTCTGAAAATATAGATCCATATCTTAACTATAACTCTAGCAAATCTAGACGGAATCAGTTGAAGTATACTTGTTCAACAAAGGTTTTAATTGGTCGTGTACCGCGGACCAGTGATTTTGGCACACTTTAGCCGAATGTTCCAACACTGTGCAAAATGTGTTTCTCACCTCATATAATAGAATCTTGTCAAATTATAGTGCTGATTTCCATTGTAGGACTCCTTCTGCTAATGGCAAAGCCTTTGGTCATAAACTTTATCCTGTATCTATTCAAAATCTAACATTGTGCACAGAATAATATCAATAATGTGATCTGATCATAAATCATTTACGTCTCTCTCAGATGCTAAGGTACACTTGCACACGCCTTAGCTACTTCGCGACACTGCTGTACTATCATGGATATTGAAGGCTATCTCAACTTGTGTGAATAGGCTGGAGTTTTTCCAGAATTTAATTTGAATGTTTCATCTTTTTACTGGAGTAAGCTTATACCATACTATCAATAATTGTGCTGGTATTCTGGTATTTATTTTTTATTTTTAGCCTTAGCATGTTTGATTAAGCTTATTCTTTTTTGCTTTACCAATAACTTAGATCAGATTAGCTTTTTTTCTCTCTCTCTTTTTAAAAAAATCTGTTAACTTGTCTCATGGGTAGGGCAATATTTCTAAAATTATTCGCTATCCATGAATAGGGTGGTGAAGTTTTTGAGCTTTAACGTCAATAGGTTAAACAGGCCTATTAAACGGAAGAGAGTCCTAACATGTTTGAAAAACCTGAAAATAGGCATTGCTGTTATACAGGAAACCCATCTGACACTCCTGGAGCATAGAAAATTGAAAAGGGACTGAATAGGACATGTAATACCGTCATCCTTTGACTCTAAAGCAGGAGTTAATGTTCTCCGTCGCTGCGACGGATTTCCATCATTTGGAAAATGAGCGCAAATTGTTCCATTTAGTATTTTTTTTTCAAGGTTTTAAACTGAAGCTGCTCTCAACCAATGAAACCTGACAGAGCCGGGACATTAGCCAATCAGAAAGAGAGTAGGGCGGGTCTTTGCAAAGTGGACATTTGCCAGTCTGCGGTTTATCCACTGAATAGAGATCAGTGGGTTTATCGGTGTTCAATCATTCTAACTTTTGGAAGAGCATGTCAAACTGGTCACAGATGCCATAAATGAAAGTAGCGGTGGTCAAAGGTTTTCTTTGGATTTATGAACCAGCAGCTCAGAAAGTTCTGCGGATTGAAGAGCTGACAACTTCCCTCGGTAAGCGTGTCTGTCGCTGCTCCTGCAGTTAATTAATGAATTATTTCCACCTGTTGCCATGTCACCTGTCAGCGTTTATTCCCTCCTTCCAGTAATTTAGCTGATAAATGTGGTGACCAACCAGGGATCTCCCCATGATTCACTGTTATTAAGGTTCCAAGCCCGCAGCGCAGGCGAACGGCTATGCCGTTCGTCTGCTCTGTGAGCAGAGAACACTATTGTTTTTCGTCTGTTTTTCCATTATTTATTATTATAAATAATTATTTTTATCCGCAAAAACGCGTTGTGCGGCCCATGTGGATTTGTAACGAATCAATTGAATCAGGTACAGAATGTGCACTGCTACTCAAACCCAGAAATTCAGACCCTTCAACAACTAGGGGGCGCTATAAGAAAGGACAATGCGTTTACGCCTGTAACCACCAAACTACTGGTCCCACACTCAAAAACTTCATATCACTTTGTTTATTGGGTGATTCTGCATCAAAAAGGGAACTGGCACACCTTTCATTTCCCATCTAGTTTTCGCGCTACATGGCTACAAAGGTTAAACCTTTCTTGTTAAACTCCTCCTACATTTTTTGTGCAATCTGCACAAAACTCCATATGTAACCTAGTAATGGACAAATAAAAAAAGTTAGCATGGCGGATTTTTGAATTTTGACTTTTTCGAAAAGTAACGCAAAAAATAAGTGATTGTTAGTTAGCAAGCTCTAAATGTAATTGCTGGTTATTCTAATACCATAACAGATTTTAACATGTCCTTCATAACACATACTCAAAATAAGATTTTGCACATGTGACCCGCGTTTGAGGATCGTCCATCACTAGGGGCGCTGTGATGTCAAGAAATCTACTACGCAAGAATGGTTGATCGGATTTTTACAAAACCTTTTTCATCCCCTTCCAGTCATAGCCCTGAACTAAAGTATTAAATATGGTAATGATTGAAACAAGTGGGCGTGGACTATTTCCAAAAGTGTGAAAAAACCTTGAAAACTTCAAAAAATTACCAAAAATCAATTTTGTGGTGTAACGATCTTGGATTTTCAGGATGTATTCCTTGAATAAGGTGTAACAATTCTCTCACTGCATGTATTGAGGTATTTGAAAGTTGCACATTCTGATTTTTTTTAAAACTTTGTAAAATGGAGAAATAATTTTTTTTTACACAGATATTGTTCAATCGCCAAAAAATGGCCTCTATTTGTAAAGCACATGCAGACTAAACATAGATTTCATATGTAAAAATCCATGCGATTTTAAATTATTTACAAGACATTGAAATTTAAATGTGCAAGACTATAAAGTTTAATATTTCTTTCTCTCAAATGCTTTTTTTCAATGGGCATTTAAAAAAATCACGTAAGTAGATAAAGCACTCTTTGACATCCATTAATATTTTCTGAATTTTAGAGCAAACCGTTGATTTTTAATGAATATTTTTCGTATTAGGTACCAGCATATCAAAAAATAATTTTCAGAAATGATGTTGGCTTCATCAGGGCGTGATCTACAGCTCTCACTGGAGCGGTTCGCAGCCGAGTGCGAAGCGGCCGGGATGAAAATCAGTGCCTCCAAATCCGAGACCATGGTCTTGAACCGGAAAAGGGTAGAGTGCCTTCTCCGGGTTGGGGAGGATGTGCTGCCCCTAGTGGAGGAGTTCAAGTATCTTGGGGTCTTGTTCACGAATGAGGGGAGGATGGAGCGGGAGATCGACAGGCGGATTGGTGCAGCGTCTGCTGTGAAGCGGGCGCTGTACCGATCCGTTGTGGTGAAGAGAGAGCTGAGCCAAAAGGCGAAGCTCTCGATTTACCGGTCGATCTACGTTCCTACCCTCATCTACCTCTCATCGAGAGGAGCCAGTTGAGGTGGCTCGGGCATCTGGTCAGGATGCCTCCTGGACGCCTCCCTGGTGAGGTGTTCCGGGCACGTCCCACTGGGAGGAGGCCCAGGGGAAGACCCAGGACACGCTGGAGGG
>NW_023396781.1:987205-1032205 GCF_011125445.2 Fundulus heteroclitus | reverse complement strand
ATCACTTTTGTATAAATTATTTGATTCTGTAATCTTGATTTAAGATGTTGAGTTTGCATTAGGTTTTGATTTTTCAAAATAAGGCTTCATGCAAAGGCATATTTCATAAAGAAGGCACTATTTCGAAAGAAAATTGTGCACACAGCGTCTGAGTAAAACTATCAATTTTAAGTGGTCTGTAAATTTTATTTATTTTGAACCATATAAAATAAATTTTCAACAAAAAAAGAAAAAAACGCACACAACATAAACTACCCAGCAAAATATTCTATAACACAAAACAAAGGGCGTTTGAAATGGGAATAGGAAAGCAATGGCTTATCGAGTCCTGTCCCTTAATTTCCATACACATTCTAAATTAAAATTGTGATTTCTTATATACATAAATACACATATACTGTAGTTTTATACTCATACATTTGCATGTGTAGCGACATACCTTCAAATACAGCTATGCACCCGCAGATAAATGTACTTATTTAATTATTCATTTTTATACATATTATTTATGTGCTTCATATATTTCTACTGTGCAATATGTTTACTTTGCTTAATTTCATCATCTAAGCAATTCTCTTCCGGCTCTCGGTGAAGGCGGAACGCTTTTTCTTCTCCCCCAAACCTCAAATCATCCGAGTTGCAAACCACGGATCTAGGCAGCTGGTCGCTCAACACAATTGATAAAAAGTTTTCAACGAGAGGACTGGGCGCAGGGGAGCCCAGCTGTCCAAAGGGGACACATGCAGCTGGATACACTCTTGATTCCAGGGGGAAGTGGAAGAGTGTGTCTCTATCTCTTTTGTCCATCGAGGACGTGGAAGATGCGTACATAAGTGGATTTGTGATAAAAAGATTTCTGCTTAGTGGAGCTGGCAGTTACCTGGTATATCGGCAAATTCGGAAGATCTTGGCGGCTGTTCTGGCCACACTGCAAAAATGGAACTTAAAATAAGTAAAATGTTCTTAAAATTAGTGTATTTGTCCTTGATTTGAGCAGGTAAATAAGATTATTTGCCAATGGAATAAGATTTTTACACTTAAAATAGGAACAACTCATCTCCATCACCTTATTTCAAGTGCAGGATGTCTAATTATCTTATTTTAGGGGTCAAAATACTTTTATACAAATAATCTTTACCTGCTTAAATCAAGGACAAATACACTAACTTAAAGAACATTTTACTTATTTTTAGACCCGTTTTTGCAGTGCATGGTAAGACTGTCGGGAATTTATGATGGATTAAATCCAGTTTTGTGAGCAAAACCGCAAGCTGGATGCTATTCTGGCACAGTATCGCACTCCAGCTGTGGTCTGAACTCAGTGGTGAGATGAAATAGACCCTGGAGAAGTCTAAGCTCGATTTACAGCGGAAAGACCAGCAAATTTGGCTGTTTGGGACTTGCCATGAAGATGAACCAGAAAAGACGTGAAGGCAGATGGAAATTTCACAGTCAGCCTAAGACAAAACAAGTTCCTTGTTTTCTGAATTGGCTGCCCGATGCTGGCCTTGGAGGCTGATTATCTGAAACTCTCCTGGCTGTTATGCAAACAAGTTGCTCTACCGCCGCCCGCCCCTTCCATGACACCTGTGACCTGGAACAGTGCTCTACTGAACTGCTGATAGACATACCATCTAAGACTATGGACAGTCATGGGCCTACACTGATGCACACATACACACACATGAACGTGCCCCCCTCTGACTCACCGCCTCCGTTTTTGTTTCGTTTTACTTATTTATTTAAATTAGGACAATGCACATTCATCAACATGTCAGCATAAAGCATCAATGTAAATATGCCATAATTAGCACAACAGCTAATTTGCATCCGCTGTCCTAAGGCAGGTAAGAACAATGAACATTAAACAAGACACTACAGGAGAGAACAGAGTGGACACAAACAGATAACATGCCAATAACATAAAATCACAATAAAATTAGGTCAACAGGCCCATGGAAACAGATCAAATTACCTGTGAATACATGTCTGGTTAGTTTTCAACCAATGTTTCAAGGAGAATTTAAAACGTTTGTAGGTTACACAGCCCCTAACATGAGCTGGCAGTGTGTTCCATAACTGTGCTCATCTGATGGATGCAACCATTTGGCCAAATGTGGTCCTACGCCGCTGAACATTACAGTCTCCTCTTGTGCTCTCCGTTGTGCCCGTTTGTTTTACCCCCCTTGGACAAGAACCCTAGGTTGGATGCCCTCCCACCCATGAATCAATCACTCACCCACGCATTATGTTATGCTTATGATGCCATCTGTATGTTACTTTTTTTTGCCGAGGGTTTTCCCCTGCATTCTCATACTGTCTCCTAAGAGACCATGTGACAAATGCACTTTTTCCCACTCAGCCATCCCAATGTATTGTTATCTGTATTCCGCAAAAGGCAGCTCCTTGAAAAAGTCAGCAAGGCCCCAGTGACCTGTCTACCCATGTTATGTCTTTGTCTTGATGGGTTGTACTGAAACTGTAATTTCCCCCACGGGGGACAATACAGCAATTTGATTCCACAAAATCACTCCACAAACGTTATGTACCATCCTTATTACTCTTTTTTGCATGGTGCATAATTTTTGTAAAAAAGTTTTGTATGTATTACACTAGACTTCAACACAATAATCTAAATATGGAAGTAACATGGGGCAGTAAAGAGTGTGTAAAGTTTTTCTATTCAAGATATGCCTTGTTTTTCCCAATATCCCTATGGTTTTAGCCATCTTTTTACATGGATGTTTTATATGGGATTTCCAGCAGATCTTATGATCCAAAATCACACCTAGAAACATATTTTCTAAACACTTGCTAAATTAAAGCTATAGTTGATAATCCTGTTCAGAAACACTTTTTGTTGTACTGGATAAATCAGAATCAGAATCAGATATACTTTAATAATCCCAGAGGGAAATGCCAATCATTCTGACGTGCTCACGTAACGCAAGTCTCCGTGCTCTTTCCTTCCTAGTTTCCACTTGCTGGCTGTCCATATGCACTTCTAATGTTTATATATACGGTTATCTTAGCAGCAATGTTAGCAGTTAGCTTAGTGGTTATCCATTTATTGTAGCTCCATTGCTCTCACTGTATACTTTGAACATGGCTGATAGTCACAAGAAGCAAACCACGTTTATATTTATGAGAAGAAGAGGAGGCCTCAATAGAAAGAAATAAGACCAGAGTGGATTTGGAAGATTTTTTTTCACGTGAACCCCCTGAGGAGTGGTTATTCAAAAAGGGACTTGGGGAAACCGCCGTAAAAATCGCGTACTCTGGCTTTAATACATTAATTTTCAGTTGAACAATAGTATTCATTTCTTGATTTCCAAACAACATAAATGTGGTTTTAGATCAATTTAAAAATAATTTATTTCTAGCACACCAGCTTTTAAGTTTATCAATTTATTTTCCAACAGCCGCCAAAGCCTGTTTTAACTCCTCCCCAGAACATAAAACTGTTGTATCATTAACTCTATTAACCACCTAATATTATTTGTAATAGTCATATTATTTTCTGTGAAAAAATCTGGATGATTAGCTTTGTTTTTTATTTCTAATTATACTATTTAATATATTCTTGTTATTCTTATCATCTGGTATATTATTGTAATACTCCATTTTACATTTCCCAAATTTACTAATTAATTTATTTTTGTATAACTTATGCTTATATAATTGTGAAACTAAATTGATTTAACACAAATTACCACAGGCAGGAAAACAAGATGCCCTCTCATGGAGTCAAGCTGTAATATCATTAATACCAAAGGAACGCAAAGATAAACTTGATTGTTGTGGTTTTAGACCACAAAATCTGGACTACAAAATGTTCAACCATGTACTAGACAAAAGAATGGATATGGTTCTCCCACAGATCATTAGCCTAGATCAGACAGGATTTATCCGAATCAGCAAACTGATAATATTCAGCATGCGTTACATGTAGTAAATCATACAATAATTAATAATACACCTGCAATTTTAGTTGGTTTAGATGCAGAAAAAGTGTTTAAATTTTGTGTGACCCGAAGGCAAGAATTAAGGTGAATGGAGCAGTATCCCAACCTATAAGGCTGGAGAGAGGCACTAGAAAAGGATGCCCCATGATCCCCTTGCTCTTGTTTATTGACATTACATAGAATCAAAATATCAAAGGTATCAAAAGGGTGATATCAAAATATTTGTTTGTGGACGATATATTACTCTATTTGTCTGATCCAGAGACCTCTTTTCTACACTTAACTTCACTACTAGAAAATTACGGAAATTTTCTGAGTATAAACCTGTCAAGAACAGAAGTTATATGCTTTGGATATAATCCCTCAAAACACATGTCTGATAGATACCCATTAAATTGGGGAGCTACCAAGATGAAATACCTTGGAGTTGCAATACCTAAAGATAAAAAAAAATCTGTACCCTTATAACTACCTACCATTAAATAAAACCATTAAAGAAGATTTACAAAGATGGAGCGCCATTCCTCTTGGCTTCGGATGATTGTAGCATTTTGGAATGAAGTCGATAAAATCTTAAAAAAGATGTATAAACATACAATTTCATCTGAAATCAGTGTATCTTTGTTTTCTACTTGGTGATAACGTGACATATAAAATTAAATATTTGTTTCAAATTACGAGTACGGCAGCCAGGAAAGCTATTACTAGAAAATGGCTCAGACCCCAGATACCAGCGCTAAATGAGTTGTTTGATATCAAATATGATTTCTTCAAGCTAGAGAGAATAACATTTAATATCAGCTCACAACAAGACAAATTTGAGGAAAAATGGAGTAGGTGGATTGAGTTTATCACAACAATATGGAAAGATTTTATTCAAATACCATGTAAATGGTGATTGTATTGTATTTTCCATCCATCCATTTTCTGACTCGCTTATCCCTCATGGGGTCGCGAGGGGTGCTGGTGCTTATCTCCAGTGTTCAATGGGCAAGAGGCGGGGTGTATTGTATTTTCATTTATGTATATTTGCACTGATGTACATCAGTAGCACACGCCTTGGGTCATATGTTATGTGTATGTCTTTTTTGCACTAACAACTTCTTTGAAAATAAATAATTTCAAAAAAGTTACTTTTGCTGATGTTCATTGTGTTTAGTTCTGCAATTCATAACTTGCCTATAAAGTGTATTCTTTTTTACAAGCATTCTGTAAGCCTTTGGACATTCAAGGACATCTGGAATACTTACTTCTGTAGCAATATTGTTTTATTGGATAATGTTTGTTATATATGGTTTTATATGTATGTAGAAACAATTCATAATCTTTAACATTGGCTTCTTCACATAAGTTCTTCCAGTTATGATTTAGTAAATCCATTCTAAAAGTATCTATGGATTCCTGTGTTCTCACCCTCCTATACTGCATCTCCTGATACATTGTCTCCTACCTATTGCCACATTCAGAAACCATAAAGACAAGTAGGTGATCACTAATATAATTCATCAACAATCCACTAACTACATTACCATCTATGTTGTTTGAAAATATATTTTCAATCAGAGTGGCACTTTAAGATGTTATGCTGCTTGGTTTTGTAATTGTTGGGAAAATACATGCACTCAATAAAATCATCAGTCATTTTATGTTTGTTGGGATTCAGCAGGTCTATATTAAAATCCCCTCAGATGAAGTTGATTTTTGTGATGTTTTTGACAACAGTTCTTCCAAAATATTGTCAAAAGTGTCAATATTTTATCCTGGTGTTCTACACAACTAACAATTATATTTTTCCATGCATATTTCAAAACTGAGGCCCTCGAGTAGATTATCTATAGACACTGTCTGCTCAAAAACCGCCCTTTTCAACATTGCCATCTGTCATTTTCAATATATAGCATGTGTATTGTCTTAGTTCTATTGTAAAACTGTTTTATGTGCACTAGAATTCCTCACGGTGATATTGATATTTACCATGTTGTTAGTTGTATTCTTGTTTTAAAGAAGAATCCACTGGTACTTCTCTAGTTCCTAATCTCTTAAATGTCTAGGACTTTTAGCCTGCTCTGGAGTTCCATTCAGTTTTATAAATACCTTACAGTTGGATGTCCATGTCAACTGATGTTCAGTGAACGTTCACTGAATTCATATACTGGTGCAGTATAGCGTTTGGTTTCTACATTTTTATATCCTGCTGTGTAACAGCTTGGAAGATTTTAAAATGAGCAGCTTAAACCTGTTCCCTCTGACTCATGTCATATATTTAAAACCAGTTTCAACTGCTTTGTCTGGCAGCTGGTCCCCCCTCCTCAGGTGCTCATGCAAAAGATGGGTTTCTTCAGCATCTATTTTCAGGAACCAGATTTAGTTTTTACCGATCAGGGTAAAAGCACATTACCCATGTAGAACCTGACATTTTTGGCTGCTCGGAACCAATGGGTTAGGGTCTTGTCAAGGGAGAGTGCTATTAATAACGTGATTAATTTAAAATCACATACTTTCACATGTCTTTGGAAAATATGTGAAAATCCTCCATGTAAAATAATAGTTTAGAATGTGTAACTGCTTTTAACATGGATAAAAACAACCACAACCCACAGGAATGTTAATCGTTAACAGGTATTAAGTTTAAAAGAAATGTTGCCATTGCTGTTTCTGTACATGTCTGTCTGCAATACTCTCCTGTGATATATCACACCAGCTTAACATAAGAAGCATCTGTTGAGATTAAACATTTTCTGTATTTTTAGAATTATTCAGATTTTATTTCACAGTGTAACTGGTGTGAAAATTTCAGAGCTAAAGGTTTGAGACTTTAGAAAACTGGATTTTAATCCTGATTCTACCTTTTTTCACTCTCCTCTCCCACAAATGCTATTCAAGGCTGTGTTTGAAATTTCTTAAAGACATGCTACCTTGGCACAAATTCAGAGTGATTTCACATCAGTTATTGGTTATAATTTTCTGGCTAATAATATAGATTAGATTTTTTTTATCTAAGTGTCAGTGACACAGCCACTGTTCCTCCCCCCACTGCTTATTTGTTAATGAGTTGCTGCTCTTAGGAGAGATGAGAAAGGAAAACAAGCTGGCTCCAGGAAAATGGCTGGATAGCCTCTCAGATTTCATAAACATAGACTCCTGTTGCTCTAGCAGCCGATTTATCCCAGTCTGTTTCCAACAGAAGGCTACATCTGGTCATCAGATCCCAGGTTTGGTAATGCAGTATGGCTCGACCATGTGAGAGTTAAGATGCTGGAAATAAGCTGTCTGTTGCTTGGTTAAATGAGGTACTTTTCAGACCAAAAAGTACTCTTAGCAGCAACATTTCATGCAGTATAGACCAGTATACGGGGAATTTTGCCCTGCAAATATATATTTTTTTGTATTTCTTAGAAATGAAAAAGTCAGAATTTGTCTGCATTGACGTCAACTATGATATCTCTGCTCAATGCAAAAAATGAGTAGGGATTCTGCCCTTGTTTAGAGAAATGTATAATTTCAGTGTCATTATTATTGTGTTTGGCAAAACAGTAGGGAAAATGAAACTTAATTGTTAGGCACCTGCAATGCAGGGCCTATTGCTCTATTGCCTATTGCCTATTGTTTTGCCTATAGATTTTTTTCATCACGCCATTTTCACCTACCCTGTTGACAAAAACCAACAAACAAACCCCAGCCATTGAAATGGCTGGGGTTGTTGCCGGTCTGAGGTGATTTGCAAAAAAATCTATAAGTCCTACACCAATGAGGGTTACATTTTCTGAATCCAGACAATAAGACCTACGTTTTGATGTATAATTTGTCTACGTAGAGTGAAAATTGAGCGAGTAGGCTGAAGTTGTTCGGTCTTTTTTGCATAATTTTGACTTTGGGGTTGCTGCTTTCAGAAAATTGAGCGAGTAGGCTGAAGTTGTTCGTTGTTTTTTGGATCATTTTGTCTTTGGGGTTGTTGCCGGTCTGAGGTTATAATTTGTGTACGTAGAGTGAAAATCGAGCGAGTAGGCTGAAGTTGTTTGGTGTTTTTTGGATAAATTTGTCACTATGGTAACTGGAAATGGCGTGATGAAAAAACGATAAAAGATATCCACATACCGTTTTCACTTCTGAACAGTTCAAAGATATATCTACAAACTGGAAGTTAAGCAGTGTTCGTAGGTGAAAGCATGACAAGACAGTAAAGCGTTGAAAATGGCAATTTTTTGGTAGTTTTTTGCAAATTGTTTTTTCCAACCGTAACTGGAAATGGCGTCAAGTACAAAAAGCCTGCTTTGCAGCGTCGGGACGAACGTTTTGATATAGTAGACAAATTATACATCTTAGGCCTCCGCCATGCATTTTCAATGCATAGGCGGGTGCCTAATAATAATAAAGAAACCCTTATTAGGTGGATAGTACTAGGCCTCCGCCATGCATTTTCAATGCATAAGCAGGCGCCTAACTAGAAACGTTCAATTTCTGGAGAAATTGAAGAAGGCGCTCGCCTGGTGGTGCACGTAACCGTCAAAGCCAAAGCTTCTGAGTTCCTTGGTTGTTGGCTCTTATTGCTTGGTGATTTTAAATTAAATCTTCTGATTGGCGATCTCACCATCTCTGGTGCTGAGGTTGCCAAGGTTGTTAAAAAGCTCCTCGGTGGCAAGGCCCCGGGGGTGGATGAGATTCTCCCTAAGTACCTTAAGGCTCTGGATGTTGTGGGGCTGTGTTGGTTAACGCGGCTCTGCAGCATCGCATGGACATCGGGGGCAGTTCCCCTGGATTGGCAGACTGGGGTGGTGGTCCCCCTATTTAAAAAGGGGGACCGCAGGGTGTGTCCCAACTACAGAGGAATCACACTCTTAAGCCTCCCTGGTAAGGTCTATTCAGGGGTTCTGGAAAGGAGGGTCCGTCGGATAGTCGAATCTCGGATTCAGGAAGAGCAGTGTGGTTTTTGTCCTGGCTGTGGAACACTGGATCGGCTCTACACCCTCAGCAGGATCCTGGAGGGGGCATGGAAGTTTGCACAACCAGTCTACATGTGTTTTGTGGATCTGGAGAAGGCATTTGACCGTGTCCCTCGAGGGATCCTGTTGGGGGTACTCTGAGAGTATGGAGTACCGGGCCCTTTAATAAGGGCTGTCAGGTCTCTGTACGACCGGTGTCAGAGTCTGGTCCACATTGCCGGCAGTAAGTCAAACTCGTTTCCGGTGAGAGTTGGACTCCGCTAAGGTTGCCCTTTGTCAACGATTCTGTTCATAACTTTTATGGACAGAATTTCTAGGTGCAGCCAAGGTGTTGAGGGGATCTGTTTTGGTGGCCTTAGGATTGCGTCTCTGCTATTTGCGGTTGACGTGGTCCTATTGGCTTCATCAGGGCGTGATCTACAGCTCTCACTTGAGTGTTTTGCAGCCGAGTGCGAAGCGGCCGGGATGAAAATCAGTGCCTCCAAATCCGAGACCATGGTCTTGAACCGGAAAAGGGTAGAGTGCCTTCTCCGGGTTGGGGAGGATGTGCTGTCCCTAGTGGAGGAGTTCAAGTATCTTTGGGTCTTGTTCATGAATGAGGGAAAGATGGAGCGGGAGATCGACAGGCGGATTGGTGCGGCGTCTGCTGTGAAGCGGGCGCTGTACCGATCCATTGTGGTGAAGAGAGAGCTGAGCCAAAAGGCGAAGCTCTCGATTTACCGGTCTACCGATCTACGTTCCTATCCTCATCTATTGTCACGAGCTTTGGGTCGTGACCGAAAGAACGAGATCCCGGATACAAGCGGCCGAAATGAGTTTTCTCCGTAGTGTGTCTGGGCTCTCCCTTAGACAAAGGGTGAGGAGCTCAGTCATCTGGGGAGGACTCAGAGTAGAGCCGCTGCTCCTTTACGTCGAGAGGAGCCAGTTGAGGTGGCTCGGGCATCTGGTTAGGATGCCTCCCGGACGCCTCCCTGGTGAGGTATTCCGGGCACGTCCCACCGGGAGGAGGCCCAGGGGAAGACCCAGGACACGCTGGAGGGACTATGTCTCCCGGCTGGCCTGAGAACGCCTTGGGGTTCCTCCTGAGGAGCTGGCCCAAGTGGCTGGGGAGAGGGACGTCTGGGCCTCCCTACTGAAGCTGCTACCCCCGCGACTCGACCCCGGATAAGCGGAAGAAGATGGATGGATGGACAATCATTTAATTCAATCAATTGGTCCCATGTAGCCCCTAAAGGGGTGATGTTTTCAGTCAGCTAATTTATCTGAAAATCGGTTGAGAATTCACCGGATTCAGAGTGTCTGAAAACATAAAGTACATTTTCCTGAATTGACGTGTATTCTGTCTGACTGCAGCTTGGTCTGACCTAAGATGGCCGCGCTGTCGGCAAGCCTCTCACCCGACAACGGGGCGTCTACGTATACATGTCTGTGGGTGCATTACCGCCACCTTCCACAATGGAGTAAGGATCAGACGGGTGACGTCATGGGCTGTGTGCCGAACGCTCATTTAACAAAACTTAACTTTTGTTTTACTTGGGGATCTAACAATTTCTCTTTCAATTTGGTTTTGTCTAAAGCTCGTGTTGCATATTTAGTAGTTATTTTACAAAACTGACTGGTGAGCAGAACGATACGTCATGGAGGGATGTCTCTATCTGATTGCCTGACACGCCATTCAAACCACCTCAACGGCTTAACTCTGCCTATTTCGAGTCTACCACTTCAGATAAGTGGGTGCTTTTGTGTTTTTCTCCATTAAACCTGTTATTTTCCTTTTTTTATCGACGTAAAATATAACTCTCCCGGCTATTTTTCCCATAGACACAATATATAATGTCTATGGTTTCTCCGTTTGCTCCACTCTGTCTGTGCGCTTTAAAAACTGTCCACCTCACCAGCCAATCACAGACAGGTTTCTTTCCATCCAATCAGAGTATGGCTTGCAAATACTGCATTCAGATGGATTAAATGAAAATGCTGCAGCTTTTGGCAGAAATTGCTAAACATAACGGTGGGATTGAAGAAAAACTACAACAAATAAACAGTTTAATATTTTAGCCTTAAATATTTAGTTCAAAATAATTCCTTGACTTACTAAGTGAGGTGTGAAAAATCTTTTTGTCTCTTTTCTTTCCAGCTTCTGGGTGATGATGCAAACGTTTCTTGTGATCATAATCATCATCATTGTCATCATTATTTAAAGACACTTAAACAGGAGGTAAAACAAAATACCATCTATTAAAATGACTTGGGCAAAGACTCAACAATTAAAAAAACAACAACAACAATAATAAGCTGTTTAAATCCTCAAAAACAAACAGAAGTTCTTTAAACTGAACTCTAAGATAAAAAGGCAACTAGTGAAGGTAGGTCAGGATGGGGTAATGTGCTTTATTTTATGTTTTTCCATTAAAAGGTGTGCAGCGGCTTTTGAACCAGCTGCAGAAATCTGAGTGAGGACTGACCGATTCAGAGATAAAGAGAATTACACTAATCCAATGAAAATTAGCAGCATTCGGTCTGAGAAGCACATGGTATAGACAGAAACAAATTTACAGTTCTTACAAGCTCTTCAGAGTTCTACCTTACACCCTGACACAAGCTCAGCCTAACCAACACTCAGAAGATTTGGCTTTGACACAGTACGCACCACAAGGCAGGCGCCTTCTTAAATTTCTTCAGAAATGTTCTAGTTAATATGTTTACTTTTGATTTAGTCCTGCATTTAATCTGTTTTTTTTATAGTTGCTTTTCTTTAGAGTTCCGCTGCATGTTTCCATTTCACTGTCAATTTGGCTGTGAATTTGTTGATGCAAGAAAACTGTACTACTGAGGGTCAAAGGAGTTATTCAATGCTAAAATATTTGTGTTCCAAAATAAACAAAAACAGACACAAACAAGTGTCATTAAAGGTATACTATGCAACCGGGGTTGATTTTCCAGCGAGGCTCCCCCCAGAGGGCGAAAGTAAAAGTGCACTGTCGTAAAGATGCTCAGCTGTTCTGGTTTCTCCGTCAAGCCAGGGGCAGTTGTTTTGAGCTTAGCAGACAGGCGAACGCAACGAAAAGTGGAAAAAACGGCAGTACAAACAATGACTAACACAGTGAAGGTATGAACATCAAGCTTCCCGCAGCGCTATCTTGGCGAGGCGGCCTCCACGGCCGCCTTGCCCGCCGCCTCGCCAGTTTTATTATTATTATTATTATTATTATTATTACTATTATTAATTTTTTTTTTTTTTTATGTTGGCGAGGCGCCACCACCTCGCCAAGCCGCCGCCTCGCCAGTTTTATTATTATTATTATTTTTTATTTATTTATTTATTTTTTTTTTATTTTATGTTGGCGAGGCTACCGCCACCGCCTCGCCAAGCCGCCACCGCCGCCTCGCCAGTTTTATTATTATTATTATTATTATTATTATTATTATTATTATTTATTTATTTATTTATTTTATTTTATTTTATTTTATTTTATTTTTTTTATGTTGGCGAGACGCTACCGCCACCTCCTCGCCAAGCCGCCGCCTCGCCAAGCCGCAGCCGTCGCCTAGCCGCAGCCGTCGCCTAGCCGCAGCCGCCGCCGCCTCGCCAAGCCGCAGCCGCCGCCTCGCCTAGCCGCAGCCGCCGCCGCCGCCTCGCCAAGCCGCAGCCGCCGCCTCGCCAAGCCGCAGCCGCCGCCTCGCCTAGCCGCAGCCGCCGCCGCCGCCTCGCCAAGCCGCAGCCGCCGCCTCGCAGCCGCCGCCGCGGTAGCATCTCGCCAACATAAAAAAAATAAAAAAATAATAATAATAATAATAATAATAAAACTCGATATGCTTGCATGTTTATTTGACGTTAACACGCGGTTCTTTGTTGTTGCTTTTGCGCGTGCATATAGTTAATGGCAGGGCAAAAACACATGGAGTTCTCGCCGTAAAGCAAGACTTCTGAGCCTGTGTGTGCGGGCCGAGGGCTCTTGCAATTGCAAGTGCGGTATTTCCCCCACAGACCACCAGGGTGGCCGAGAAAACCTTAGTTCGACCTGAAATGACTCATTTAATCATCCAAAACGGTATGGAACACATTAATTAACTGAAAAATGTTGCATAGTATGCCTTTAAATATTTTTGACAACCCTACTGACAAAGAGTCTTCATATGCAGGTCTTTATGAAGCAAAAATCTTCAATGATATTTGATGGCATATCTTAAAATGCAGTGCCTGGACCTTTGGTAAGACAGTCAGTGGAATAATACTTACATCCTGCTCGGTCTCTTAAATTATTTGACTAAAGACACAGCTTTTCCATCTTTTTTCTGTGTGATTTTGTTCTTGTTATTCCTGTTGAGCCAAAATAAGTATATCCAAAGCTAGTTCTAACCCCTCCGTATCTCAGCGGACCACACCACAGACTCGCTCTATATCTTAGTTATGCTTCTTTCAGACCAAACAGAGCCACAGAACCTTACATCTGCTGCTTTCCAAAGTGACATACTCAGCTCACTCTGCAATAAACTAGCCTCTGTTTTCGAGACTGAACTCTGTGATTCTTTAAACAAACATTATCTACAATTGAAATTCAGCCACAGTTGGTGAAGCTTGAATTTTCTTCTGACATTTTGAGTGTGCAGACTAGTGTGGCCGTGCTGAGGAGCACTGTGTGCAAAAGGGAATTCTTGTTCTCTATCTGCACTGACATTGTTGCGCTCCAATCAAAGATGATCTCAGTGACTGCTGATACAGCCAAAGTGGAAAGCAGATGTGATGATCTGGAGCTTCTATGTAGTTGTAGCAGTGTGCAAAGATAGGGGGATTTCTGAGGTTTCAAATTACTCCACCACCACACAGCTGTTTCTGTCATGCTCAAGGATCTCCTGCAGCCAATGCCAAACCCCAGATTCTTGTTCTGTTACATTACAATAAAACACAATATAAAATCTTAATTTTAATATTCTCTCCATCCAGTTGACCAACATGTTTAAGTGTGACAATAAAAACTGGTTGCTCACATGTACATCAGGCTAAGATTCAGCAGTTTACGCAATTAATATGTTCTCATTCTGGATAGGATATGTAAAGGAAGCTGTTTTTGTTAAAAGAAACCACCCATCTTTAAACAGTAGTGGAGGCCTCCAGGTCCAGTTGTCCTCCTCTTCCTCCTTCAAAGCTGTTGTTGCAAGAATGACTCAGCCCCCTGGGAAAATAAGCGGCCATCAGAGTACTACATCAGAGTACAGGTTGATTGGTAGGCGGCTGGTCCTCTTTTGCATGTCAACAAACCTCAGGCCCTTGCAGCTGGAACTAGCTGCAGCTTGCAACTTTTTTGCCTTGAAAAGTAATCAAGGTTTAAAGGGTTTAAAATATTCTGTTTGCCATGACCAATCCCAGTCAAATATAATTGCTTTTAATCTCAGTGAACTGAACTGTGTTCAAGTTCCAATAGTAAAAAATACTTTATCTTGAAAGTTCATGAAAAACATAAAGCCGCTAATAAAATGTCATCATTTAAACATGCTGATCCTTGTTGAACATTTAGTGCAAAGTGTAACCAACAAACAAGTCAATGTATTAAACATTTTGACGAGTACGTAATGCTATGGTAAGATTCGTGAAAGTTTCTGGTTAAAAAAAGTATGATTTATTTAAACAAATAATACAATTAGATTATCTCACTGCTTCAGCTCTCCTCCCTTCCATGTGGAGGCAAACCTTCTTTAAACCTATTCCCAACACCGAGCAGACGCGTCTTATCCATTAATTGTTACATAGCCAAAGATTGCAGACCTCTTCGATTTGGAATTTGCATTTTCTTAAATTGCGATTATATTGCAAATGCGATTACCATATTTTTCGGACCATAAGGCGCGCCGGATTATAAAGCGCACCTTGAATTTGCGTGTCTTTGTCCACACATAAAGCACTCTGGATTATAAGGCGCACTAATTATTCTTCCCAAGTGTGTAAAATCACTTCACCCCTTTTACGTACACAGCTCTCCGTCCGTCTCTGTTGGGATGACAGAGTAGTTGGACTACACTGCCCTGTTTCTAACATAAAGCCAAAATAAACGTAAGATTATTTTCTATTGAATTAACTAACCAGGTTTCTTGTTGCTAGCATGTACCCTGGGCACGGGCTGCCTCAAGGCTCCCACATGCTCGGGTGTACTGTGCACATACTGTGAGCTGTGCGGACTCCACACTGACTCTCCGCGTACATTTTACCCATTATAGTGAAGTGTACTATTGCCTATATTCCTTGTGGCAAATTCCTACCATTCCCACACTTTATGCCGGTGGGATGAAGCAGCAGATGGTAAAATGTTTGATTAGCTAGCTGTGTACCTACAGCTGTTTATTTTCCAGCAGGCTTCCACTTCACACCTGTTACTGAGAGCAGAGAGGGACTGTGATGCCGCGCGTCCTTGCATCTGCCTTCTTGGAGCAGCTCAGTGTATCAAGCTCGGTGTCACAAAAAAAAACAGTTCGATATAAAGACTTTGCTGCACCGAGTAGTCGTAAAAAATGAGCTCTACACTCTCCTGTATGCGTGGACCTCCGCGGAGTGAACTATGCCTGAGAATGTAGTATCAGGTAGTGACAGTATACCGTAATGCTCCGAATATCCATTGAGCACAGCGGCTTTGTTGCTTACCAAAGTCGTACTTAAACATTTAACAGATTTTTGAGCAGATTATGCAACATAAAATCTGTCAGTAAGCACAACGGTAGTCACACATAAGGCACGCTGGATTATAAGGTGCACCATCAATTTTTGAGAAAATGTAAGGATTTTAAGTCCGCCTTATAGTCCGAAAAATACGGCAATTGTTCAGTCCTACTCTAGTTAAAGAAAATACAATAATTATATTACTAGACAATGTAGTGTTTGGTATTATCTAAGTCTAGGTTGGTTCACAGCTTTCTCCTCCTTGGCCACAGCAGAGCTTTCACAGCAGGCAGGTTGCAGTAGGTGGTGTGGGTGCTGAAGATCTTCAAGCTCCTGCTTATAAGATGGCATCGGTTGTGAGTTAAGCCACTGGTCTTCATAATTGGACCTTGCATTTTAATCTGAAACTTCACTATTACTATTGTTTACGGGTGGCTGTTGTGGTAAGCACTAATTGGTATTGCAAATGTAACATTGTTACTCTTTAGCAACTTTACATTGCATGTTACCTTGATCTTTCTGCTGTTTTAATGTGTTTTCATTTTCCATGACTTCTGTTTAGCTATTACACACTGTTTAAAGTTATTTAATGTTTAATAAATAACTGTCTGTTAGGTATTGTCCGGTGAATATCAGCCCAAGAGCTGATATCAGACAATAGTTGAAGGGTATGATTCGAGCACTGGCGTGCTTTTAACAAACTCTGCACACATATAGAATAAATTAGTGACAACTTCTCTTCAAGTTCAAAAGTTCATCAACAGAAATAAAATTATCATCTAGAGAACATCACTATAGAATGCTGTTTATCTGAATTAACACTATATTTCAATCAACAAATCCTCTCTACGAGGCTAGTAAAACTTAACTAAAACTACTAAGCAAAAGTATCTTGAAATCTAAGTTAAAGAACCAAAGTTCATCTTAAAGAATGTGAAATGGTTAAATTAACTTAATTAATTCAGAACAACATTTTGGTATGTTTCAACCCCTTTCACAATGCAAATCCTGAACAAAACAATATTTGATTAAATAACATTTTAAAGAATGATTTGCTCAGTAAAATATCAGTAAACTTCTAGAATGCTCGACTTTACTAATGCAATTATACCTCCGGGAGGCTAGGGGTTGCTGTAGCGAGCGGTCGCTAAAAATCGGTTAATCCTAAAGTTATACAAATACACGATTAAATCGACATTAATATTCAATAATAATGTGGTAAAAACGCTCATACCACTATCGAACGATGGTGGAGCAAAACAAAACAAACCTTATGTTTGAAATGAACCGTAGTTGTGTATCCGAGAAGGGCGGATGTTATCCGGAAGCTAATACCGTTATAGCAAGAGGACATTTGGTGCTAAATTTAAAAAGCTTCGGCTTCATTTTAGTCGTAATGATTAGACTGGTTAACACAAGCATCAATATCCCATCAATGTATAAAACTCTTGTGGAGATAACGTTTGTTATAACCATAAAAAAACACTAGAATTACATCAGCAATGGCGTGGTTCGAAGAAGCTAGCAGGAGCTATGTCGGTCAACTCCACCATGAAAATGCATTAAGTAAACCTTCTAAATAAACCATTTTACTTTCCCTGTTTATTTCTCTGCCAAACCTGTTGGCGCCTCTATGTCAGTTCAATTCACTTAGGGCACCCAGTTGGAAGCAGTTCAAGGAAACGTTGGTTATTTTAGCAGCGGGCATGCGGCTCCGGGCTAGCCGAAACACGGTCAGAGCAGGCCACTCTGCGGTCCTACATGCTGTCTCTGACCCGGGTGCAGCAGGCGATTTCAGTCCAGATTTAGATCTTAACTAGATAAAATAGGTTCTGTGCTGGCTGCAGATGGGAGGCCGCTCCGGGCTGTCTGGAGTCAGTTTCCTGCAACAGCGGAGATAACAAAACAAGGCTAGTATAGTTGGATTCTTTTACTTCGGGGTCTGGTTGCGCAGAAGTGAGACTGTAGACTTATCTTGGATACAGCCGGCAGTTCTCCGAGTCTGATTAGGTCCTCTGGACAAAGAGAAATCCCCCTTTGTCATCCCAGGCAGGAGCGACGGGACTGAGTTTCACAGAAAGCACATTTTACTCAGCTTGATCGACCCTGCTTGTGAGTCTTTGAGCCCAACGCAGGCCCCATGGGTGGCTGGTCTCTCCAGCGTGGACCCTCTTCTCGAGAGTACACAGGCAAGAAAAAAAAGAAGGGGGCAGTTATTGGTGCAGCAGTGTGAAATTGCTTTGCTTACGACACCTTCAGACTTTTCCTGAGGGCTTGATGGCACAACAACTTCTATCATGGAAATTTTTTTTGTTATGAGCTACAAGCCTGACCAAAAGAAAAGGCCTTTTAAACCTAACACTATTTGAGTGTTGAATCACGAGCTAATTAATTTACTAGTCATCTAAGGCTACGTTCACACTGCAGGCCTTGATGCTCAATCCCGATTTTTTTTTTTGTGAAATCAGATTTTTTTGCATGTTCGTTCACATTTCCAAATATATGTGACTTGTATGTGATCTCCATACGATCCATGTTTACTTCCGCAAACAAGGATCGTAATGCTGCAGCGTATCTTGCGTTCTCTTATTCTCCAACTGGAGCCAGCACATTACCAACGCAATCTTTTTAAGAAGATCGAAAAGGAAGATAGCCAAATTTAGTGATGTGAGAGGCTTCACTGATACGGACTTCATTCATAATTTTCGAATGACAAAGGCAACCTTTTATGTGCATCTGAACGGATTTCTTTAGCGCTTTCACGTAAAAACACAAATCTTCGGCGGCCAGAGCAGCGAGTAAACGCGTTGCCGTGGGGCTGTATGGACTTGCAACAGGTGCTTGTTACCGCACAATAGTCAACCTCTTTGGCATAGCCAGGTCCACCGTTAGTGACGTTTGTCAAGTATCAATGACGTGTAGGTCGGATGAATGCGGCCTGGCCGTACAGACACAGGTCACATTTGAAAAGATCAGATACGTATCGGATTCAGGACCACATATCCAAGCGACCTGGGTCGCATTTGAAAAAATCCGATCTGTGTCGTTCAGACTGTCATTAAAAAATCAGATACAGGTCGCATATGGGCAAAAAAATCGGACACTTCAGGCTGCAGTGTGAATGTAGCCTAAGAGTCTCTGCTTCTCCCTAAGAAAGTGAATTATTGTTGAAGTATGCACCACGTTGAAATAAAACAGTGCATTTCTTATCTGTTCCCAGATTCTAACCATGAGGCTGCTGCAGAGGCTATTGAGAACATGGCAGATGCTGTCACACATGCAAGATTTGTGGGAACAGATCCTGCAAGCGATGAAGTGGTCTTGATGAAAATTCTTCAGGTAGAACATGTTTGTTTATTTGTAGCAACTGTCTTCTTGTGAAACTTTTGAACTAAGGAAGATGTTTTGTCTTTTCTTGCATCCGGCCCGAGCTAATCCATTGAATCCATTATATATTCATTTTTATATCCAGAAACATTAAGACTCTTCTTACGGCATGTGTTGTGAATTGGTGCTATACAAATGGAATGCCAATGTGTCGACCTGCTTAAGCTACCATGAGTCTGTGCTGTAGGTTGGCTGATAACCAAACCCATACTAAAAGGATCAAATCAAAATATAGCAAGCACATGACTAAATTTAAAGCTTGTATATTATGTCAGGAACATTTTGGTTAAACACATAGTAGGGTACCCAAACATAAGGAAGCGTAATCTCACCAGAATATGAATAAAGTACTTCAAACCCACAGCAGGAACAAAAGGAGTGTTTTTTTTATTATTATTTCATCAACAGGACAAGCAGTCTATATCCAGTATGACCTGGCCAAGCCATCAGGTTGTGCCAGAATAGAATATCCAAGCCCCACACTGACAATTTAAGAAAGGTTTATGTTATGATAGGAAGTGGAGCAGAGCTTCCCTGCCACGGAAGCGTTGTAGCGTCATGTTTAAAACCTGCCACACTAGATTCTTCTCAAGCCACAGGTGAATTAGTTTACATTTGACTAAACACATTGAATCTGTACAGCTGAAACAACTGGTAAAACACAATGTATAAACTCTGATGTCCTGTTCTTGCATGCTAGACGGTGTAGTAACGTCTGATCAATTACAACAGTAAAGATCAGAAATTAAAAATGTTAAAATTTTCTGTAAAGTAATGATTCTAATGTCATTTATTAAACTACCTGTCATGTCAGTGACTGCACATGAAGCTGCTTTTGCAATTCCTGTAATCTCTGTTTTTATGCACTACACATCTTTCAGGTGCCTTTCTATGTTCACATAAAACTTAGTAATGGCACAAAGGCACGTTTTTCACCACATACGACCATCATGAGAAAACATAAATTCTAACTGGATTGTGGTCTATTACTTTTGTGCTACTTCAGGTCCTTAGGACTCTGCTGCTGACGCCAGTTGGAGCCCATCTGACCAATGAGTCTGTGTGTGAAATAATGCAGTCCTGTTTCAGAATCTGCTTTGAGATGCGCTTAAGTGGTGAGTTTGTCAGAAACTTATCAAACACTCCTATGATATAATCTGGTATATTCAATTGATTAGCTAATGTTTACATGATGTGATAATCTTTGATGTAAATACTTAGGCAATCCATCAGTTTGTGACCATAACTTTATTGGGAAACGGTGTTTGTTACATTTACCATATTTAGGATGTACAGGCGGGAAAGGTTGGGAAGAAAGTGTTCTTGGTATGAGAGAGCAGTTCAGTTGGTCTTGTTAATGGTAACCAATAAAGTGCAAGCCTCATCATCACTGATGGGGTTATTGAATTAACAATATCAACCCATACAGCTCATAATTGGACAATAGTTAAGAGTTCTGAGCACTGGCATTCTTCTAACGGCAAACTCTGCACACATATGGAATAAATGAGTGGTGAATTTATAAACAGAAATAAATCTGCATACGGGGAATACCATTAGAAAACGTTGTATATCTGAATTAACACTATATTTCAGTCAACAAGTCCTCTCTACTAGGCTAGTGAAACTTAACTAAAACTACTAAGAAAAATTAAGATTAAATAAACTAAGGAACTATGTACACACAAAAGAACAAATAAAAGATAGTTGTAAACCATGATCATCATAATGATTCAGTGAATCTGCAGATCCAAGTTACAGTACCAAAGTTTATCTAAAAGAATATGTAATGAGATTGAATTACCTTAACTAATTTAGAACAACATTTTGTATACTATATTTTTTGGACGATAAGGTGGACTGGATTATAAAGCACAATAAATATTCTTCGCATGTGTGTAATATCACTCTCCCCCTCTCTCCTGAGAGGGAGAGATATCTCTCTGTCACGAAGACAGCGTAGTTGGATTTCCTGCCCTGTGCCTGATTCTGATATCATAAGGCCAAATAAACCCTAACTTATACATTGAAATAACTTACTAGGTTTATTGTTGCCACCGCATACTCGCATATGTAAATCATGGGCTGCCTTACATGAATGCACTTCTAGTTTTGACATTACAGTCAGGCAGTCTTGTAGATTGTTCAAGGGTCTGATCAGGTAGTGACACAGTGTGCCATAATGCTCCGAATATCCATTGAGTGGAACTGCTTTGTTGTAACCAAAGTCATATTTACACATTTTAACTGATTTTTGAGTGCATTGTATCAGTTAAAATCAGTCAGTAAGCACAAGTAGGGTGCAAGTAAACTGCACCGGATTATAAGTCACACCATCAATTTATGAGAA
Source organism: Fundulus heteroclitus (assembly GCF_011125445.2). Taxonomy (NCBI): domain Eukaryota; kingdom Metazoa; phylum Chordata; class Actinopteri; order Cyprinodontiformes; family Fundulidae; genus Fundulus; species Fundulus heteroclitus. The sequence continues at coordinate 1,010,914 of NW_023396781.1, read as the reverse complement.
AATCTAAGGATTTTAACTGCGCCATGTAGTCCGAAAAATGCGGTATGTTCAGCCCATTCTCAATGCAACTCCAAATATTATTAAACATTTTAAAGAATGATCTGCTAAATAAAATTAAGAATCTTTAGGACACTTGATTTTTATTAATTTAATTATTTCTCTGGAAATAATTAAGACTCAAATTGGTAATTTAAGAAGCTAGAGGGCACTGTAGGCAGTCGTTCATAAATGATGTGTCAGGGCCCATCCGGGTCATATGGCCATTAGCTTGATGGGTTAATCTTAAATTACACAAAACACCTTTAAATTGACTTTGATGTTCCCTATTATTATCGGACAATGACGGAGTGAAACGAAAACGGGCATTATGTTTATACAAGCCGTAGTTATGTTTACTAGCGTTAGTAACGAGTTATTAGAAAGGCTAATAGCAGCTAATACTAGCAGATATTCGAACCTGATCTAAAGGATTTTTAAAGCCCCAGTATAAGATTTTCACACTGGCGCACCATCTAGTCATGTGCTAAATCAATTACAAACAACCGCGCTGTTAAGTGTGTAATAACTACAAGAGACGCTGCGGAATATCATAAATGTCACAATGTAAACATGTCCTCAATGTATTAGGTACTGCTAATAACTACGGACATTGTGTTTTTGGCACTGATACCTATTCTGCTTTATTTTCTTCTTAAGACGCTTGTAAATTTTGTAAGTAAAGTTTTTTTTGGGCTCGTTTCTAAATGTGCAGTTGCTTATTTGGGCTCTATTATAAGCGACTATAAACACAAGTAAAGAGACCTGCTTTTGCCCCTCAGAAAGTGTAAACCAGTGAGCTAAAATACCTCTCAGCCTTTCCGCATAGACACAAAGGAGAGAGAGACAAACAAACATCTGTCTCCACACGGAGGATAGTAGTTGCTGCTCTACACTGTTTCTAACAAAGCCTAAAAAAACTTTACTGTTATATTGACTTAACTTACCTGCTGTCCAGCAGAAAGCCTGCAACCTCTGGATCTGTTTTAAATCATTTCTCCCTCGTGAATTATCTCCACCTGGTAATAACAGCGGCGCTGGTATAGATTCTTGTTTCCTCCCGGTTATTACTTTTGATGTGCCATCCTGGATGAGTTGCACTACCTGAGCCAGATGTGTGGGTTGCAATTTCTTTAATGAATTGCTGATGTCACTCAATAAGCTTTTGGTTTGTTGTAATTCACTACAAATATCCCTCAAGGTGTCTCTGTGACTGCCTGACAGCTTTGTTGCTGTGGTTATTTGGACACAGGGTGGGGGACTTCTGTGTATTTACATTGATTAGCATATGTAATTAGGGGCAATGACAGGTCAGCCCAAGGAACATGTGCATTTGTGTCCAATTCTACGCAAATTGGGATTTATCAAGGCAACGCATGCAGTGACCTGTCTATACATGGTTTCGTACATATGAATTTTTTTGTGCACTGTAAGTTTCAGGATTTCTCCCTTCCACCAGCCTCTAGAAAGAGAGCTGCACACTCTTTCGTCCCTGAGGCTCCAGGTATCTTAATTTAAGGGTTTAATTGTAGTAGCCACTTTAAAAGCCTACGGTACCTTTCAGTTTATCAACAATATATCTATAATCGGGGAAGTAAGTAAAGGGAAAAGGTCCTTAGATAATTTGGTTGGGATTGGGTCTAACCTTGGGTCTAAAGGATTAGATGAAGCTAATATTAGCATAAGTCAGAGAACTTAGCTGGATCAAAACTGTTTAAATAAAGATCAGGTTTTATAGTTATCTCTAATGCTCCCTTTTTATTACAGATCTTATTACATAATTATAAAGAATTCAACATACAATATTCAACATCACTCCTGAAAGAGGAAGGAACATAGACAGGTCCACAGAGCTGTGACTCTTTAAATAACGATCATATCCTAAAAAAGAAACCTAGGATTACTTTTGTTCTCCGCTATTAATGTTAAAAATATTTAGTTCTAGATTATCAGAGGTTTATTTTTTATATACAACATTTTCCAGGTTGTGCATGATTGCTCCAAATGTGTAGTGTGCCATTTTCTAAATTACACAGCTCTAAATTAAACAAGGGAATGAGTCTTTTATGACTGAAATCCCTTCTTTTTCAAAAGTAGTACATTGTTTTGTAGCCCCTTATCTGTTTAATAGCCTCTGTTAGGGTTGATTTTTTTCTTTTCTAAATCTCTTAATTGGATATAATTTCATTGTGTTTTGTTCTTATCTATTTTTCCATTCTGCTTGTAGAGCTCCTCAGAAAATCTGCGGAACACACACTGGTTGACATGGTGCAGCTGCTGTTCTCCAGGTAAACACTTGTAAATATGTTGTTTAAAGTAGTAGAATGAAAAAATTAGGGCTGGGCAAGTTAACGCGTTAATTTCGCGTTAATTCATTAGACTATTAACGGCGATATTTATTTTATCGCGCATTAACGCATGTTGCTCACATGCTTTCAGTCAGTGTCAGTCAGCAGGCGCGCTGACTGCAGTGCGCTGTCACGGCAGCACTCTCCCGCTCCCCCTCCCCTCTCGTACATGGCTCAGCGGCGCCAGCCAATCAGCACGCAGGCTCAGCCTGGCCCGCCCACTTAGCTCTCACACAAACTTAATACACAAACAGCTGAGAGAGAACGCAGCAGCGAAAAAACATGAACAGGGGAAGTAGCACCGTTTGGCTTTATTTTAATACCGTAAATGAAATCAAGCTGTATGTTTTGTAAAAAGCCGGTTCATTTCAGTGGAAACACAACAAATTTCTCTAAGCACGTGAAAAAACATGAAAACGTCGAGCCCCAGAAACGAAGAGAGGAGACGAAACTTCTGTCATTGCCCAGACAGACCCACAGACGTCTCTGACTGAGGCGTTTCAGTCCTCCAGGGAACATCCAGGTAGATCAGTGGATGGATGGATGGATGGATGGATGGATGGATGGATGGATGGATGGATGGATGTTACTGGAGCCCACACATAACATGTAATTAAGACCTTGAAAGAACCCAGTACATATATTAAAAAGAGTTATTTAAGATAAGATGACATTAGCTAATCCTTTTTTTATCCCACGACGGGGAAATTTATAGGATTAAAGCAACAGGCAGGTGCACACAACACAGACAAAATTACATAAGGATTGAAATATATAGCGAAAAATTAGCGAAAAAACACTGAACATAACATTATTATTATTATTATTATTATTATTTAATTGTAATAATAAAATAAAAACCACAAAACCCAAAAGGTCAACAGTTTCATGATACATCAAGCTTAGGGACTGGCTAATATACAGCAGGTCAAAAAAGGCCATATTTTGGCTGCAGTGCTTGCTGTTCTCTTATGAAGAAAAGATCAACTAGTGCACTAAATTCAATAGATGGGTTGAAAATATCCAGTATAAAATAATTGCTACAAATGTTACAACACTTTTGTTCATATGGCAGCAGGACATTAAAATAAAAGTGCTCTTTACACTACTTTTGAATTCATTTTTGGAGTTTGTAAATACAATGCGATTAATCGCGATTAATCGCGATTAATCAGGGCGATTAATCGCGATTAAATATTTTAATCGTTGCCCAGCCCTAGAAAAAATATACAAAATATAGCTCAATCATTTATGTTGTCACTTAATCACTTAATGTTGTCCTTTTCACTTTTGAATTAAAAGTTAAAGATATCTGCATATGTCTCTTTGGCCTTTTTTAAGTAGCATTAATATAACTTTTCCCCTCTATGCTAGGGCGGTGGGTTATTGATTCACCAGTGCCAATATGTGATCCTCCCCACCTTCAACTGCCTTTGAATTCAGCTTCATTTCACCTATCCTCTTTGACAGAAATTATCACAAAGTGGTGTCCCCTCTGTCCCAGTTTCTCATTTTCATCAAGGTTTTAGATTTTCACAAGCACTCCTCCAAGTGCTGAGTGGGGAACTCTTAACGCACCTTTTTTGCAAAATGTAATTGTGGGAGTTTAAAAGAGAACAGCCATACTCAAATACAAATGCAAGAATATATTAGCATAATCTAAAATATAATATAACCAGTGGCTTTGTGGTGTAATTGGTCTTTTCTCCGAGCACTTTCACAGTCTTGACATCTTGTTCACTTTTCTACTCACATTACCTCACTTACTCTGTGATGCTGAATAATACAGATGTGATTGTGCACGGGCTGCACTCTAACCCCAATAAAAATGCATAATGAGCAGTAGATCTTAACAGCCTTTTAGGAGGAGACTTCAGTTGTGCGCTGGAAGTATTAGACATGTTAATCTGTTGGACCCACAGATCATCCTATAATATTGCTTGCAAGACAACACATTACTGCCATAGACTTAATGACTGTAGGTGACTCCAGGTTGCTGTCCTGTGTGTGTGTTTTGTTATTTTAAAAATTCCTTAACCCTTGTGTGGTGTTCATATTATTGTTACTCAGCCAGTGTTTGTGGGTCTGGTGGAGCCGTTGCATTTTGTGCTTTTTAAAGGCCTCACAATCAAACACTTTTATGTAAAAATACTCAACAGATGTTACTTAATCCCAATTTCAAGTTGTATAAACAAAATATTTGGTTATTTAAAACATAATAAAGCAAATTATTTATAATAAAATCATGATATGAATGGAAACAAATTCACACGTGAAGCAAGGTTTTTCCAAAACTAGTGACTTTTAGTTGTTTGAACTCAGAAATTTAACCCATTCAGGTGCACAACACAAGCTATATGAACACAGAGTAAATCTATCAGTCAAGAACACACATCAGCCCCATGACCTTTAGCCAATGGCCTGTACAACACATGAGGGGCAGAGTTTTACTGTGTGTGTTGCAGATATACTTTTTGCACTTGATGCATCTGTATTGTTTTTTTCTGTCCATCTTCCACACTTCGCACTGCTTCTTCTTGTTGCCAAACATGTACTGGAACAGCATCACACACTTACTTCAGGCTCTGCAGATTCTGGTTCTGTAGGTTCTGTAGGATAGGGCAGCATTCTCCTCCGGAATCATCCTCATTTGGCACATAGGATACCAGGGTTGTGTCACCCATGTATGCAAACTTGTAAGGCTTGACTTTAGACCCGGAAACTCAAGCAAGGATAAGAACCCTGAAGTAGGCATGTAAATGGGTTTGGCCCATTTCCTTCCACCTCTCTCCAAAAACAAGAATAATTTTGTGGATGGAATTTGGGATAAAAAGCTGAATTGAAGATTTCATGTCCTGTGTGTAAGTAACTGCCATAGTGTTGGTCCTGGTTGCATCCTTAATCACATTGGTAGCCTGCAGGGTGACTCTCTTCTTGGGCGAGACCATTCAATTTCAACATTTTTGACTTCCATATTTCCTCACTTGCTACATGGTGACTGTCTTGTTCTTGTTCTTTCTTGTTCTTGGCCCTGTGGCTGGCTGCTGACGGCTTGGTCTGGAGACTTGTCTTCGTTTTGGAACTGGCTGATGCTCAATCTTGTCCTGCTTCAGTGTCACTGTCAGACTCTGAATTTTCAGAAATGGGATCCTCAAATTCTGAAACCTCTTTTTTTGAATACTATCCCTCAACATTATCATCAAAAACTTCTCTCTCTTCCAAAATCAATTACAGGGCCCTCTGCGCATAGTATCTTTTGGCCACCTTGATCGGTTGTTATAAGAAACCACACTGGCAAAGCTATACTTATACTCTTTCTACTCTATTTGTAGCAGAAAGAGTGTGATAAACTAAAGATTACCACAAAACAGAGAGTCAAATGTGCCCAGACAGGAGGAGGAAAGAGTGTTGTGTGCACAGAACGCCATCTTCCACATCTCAATTAGCCCCGGGTCCAGTGGACCCGGACACCTTATATGTAATACAAATGTGTAGGGGGGGTGTACGGCATGTAGTCATTAAAATCGTTTTCTGATATATGTTCTTCACAGAAAATGAGCCAAGGCCAGTGAATCTGAGTTTGAAAAATTAATTGATTGTATCATTTTTCGTTCAATAAAAAATGAAAACGGGTCCCACAGACCCGAACACCACATAAGGGTTACATTTTTAGTTTCTTCCTATTCATGTCACTAAATAATATGAGGCTTGTGGTATGACAGTTTTCAGACATTTCAATTATCTGTCATTCTGTAACCATAATGAAATGATAATTTTTTTGATGTAATGGTCCTGAATCGGTCAATACGCAATATGTCTGGCCCTTTCCTGGACTATTGTAGCATGAATAGTGTCTATATCTTGTAGACAGCATCCCACTCCCCTGTGCTGACTTCACCACCTGTGCTAAATCTTTCCTCATACCACACTGTCACTCTGAGACACAGTATACTTTCAATTGTGCCCCTATAAAAGTTTGTGAGCAGCTGAGTAGAAAGTCAAGTCTGTTTGAGTTTTGTGAAAAGAACAGCTGTTGTTGGGCCTTCACTAGGTGGGAGGTGTTCAGTCTAGAAGAGATTTGATTGATAACACTTTAATGTCCCCAGAGGGACAACTTGTTTTGCTGCCAGGAAGACGATATGTAGAGGAAGTACAAAAAATAAAGTAAAGAAAAGAAAAGAAAAAAGTGTTTAATAGAAACACTGTCAACATTAAAACTTTTCAATTTACGAAAAAATACATGCACTGTTGAGCCTTTGCGCACATCTGTATTAGCCTCAAAGGTCAAGCGGTTATCGATAATTGTACCAAGGTATTTGTAGTATTGTACAACTTTTGGAGGGCATGGTGGAGGGTTCTTCCTAAAATCAGTTAGCTTTCTTTAGTTTTTAAGGCCTGTCAGCCTACTGTTTTAAAAAGTGAGCCTCTAGAGTTGAGAAAAATCTCCAAAAAATAAATAAAATCATTCATCACAGAGACATGATCAAAGTCTAGGTCATCAAGCAGTGACAATAAGTCATCAAGAAATTTTATGGCTTGTTTGCCCTCGAATTGGCAGTCATTATTATATAAAATTAATAAAAGTGGTGAAAGGGCACAGCCTTGGGGGAAACCTGTGTAAGATAAAAGTACATTAGACAAGACATGGTTAACCCTTACCCTCTGAGGTCTGTTAGGTAAAAAATCCATTAACCAGCACACTAGATATTCATAAGACGATCAGCAAGAATATGGCTTTTCATACAGTTAAAAGCTGAAGAAAATAAATAAAAGCTAGCAAATGAAATGTCTCGCCCTACCCAAGTAACCCATAACCAAATAGAGTAGGGTGTTGAAAGCATCATCAACACTCCTACCTGGTCTTTAAATAAAAACTGTGAAGGATCTAAACTGCTCTTTCACAATTTCAACTTTAATGATCTTAAAGGACTTCATAATAAGATGAGAGCAACTGGATGAAAATCATTGAGGGTCTTTGGGGATTTACACTTGGGTACCAGTACAATCAGTATTCCTGATAGGACAAGTAATGTACTGATAAAGGTTTGTAAATGCCTTGGTTAGTTTGCAGGTCAGAGGAAATGTGAATGTCCAGGATTTTTTTGCTGTCCACTTGCTCCACTACCTCCCCATGGAGGAGGTAGAGAGAAGCATCTTCAGTCTTCCTGGACCTCTTGTAGTCCACTCTGAACTTCTTGGTCTTGCTAGTGTTCATGATAAGGTTGTTCCTGGAGCACCACTGTGTCAGATTGTGGCCCTTCTGTCTGTAGTGGGTCTCATCATTGTTGGATCCACCAAAGTAGAGTCGTCCAGAAACGTCACGACTGTTTGTGTGGTGGATAGTAGAGCAGTTGTGTGTGTGTGTGTGTGTGTGTGTGTGTGTGTGTGTGTGTGTGTGTGTGTGTGTGTGTGTGTGTGTGTGTGTGTTAGGATGCTGCTGATGAGTCAAAGCCGTGTTAGATGCCAAAGAGACTCTGTAGAGCGATTCTCCCTGTAGGCCTATCGAAGCATTTCATGATGACAGGGGTCAGAGCAACAGGACGGTAACCACTGATGCAGGCTGTTGTTTGTAACCATACATACACAATGATGGAGGATTTTAGGTAGGCAGGGATCATGGAGAGGTTAAAGATGTCAAGAAAATCCCTGGGACTTGGTCAGCACATAATTTAAGTGTCCGGCCTGACACCATGTCTAGGCCTGCAGCCTTGTTGATGTTGATCTTCCTTAAAGTGGAGGTCAGTTGGTACAGCAGCAAGGACAAGAGGCTGATGCTGCACCTCTGGCTGAGGAAGATATTAGAACCCTCTGCTGCTTGGAGAGCCGAAGCGTGCAAAGAAGGTGTCGATGAGAGCTTGGTCACTAGACCCTGTGGTGTTTTGTTTTTTTAAGTGCTCATACAGATTAGTCATGTTCCCCCATGTGGTTTTAGCTTTAGCTCAACATGTTCAACAAAGTCCCTCAAATTTTGCCTTTCTTAGAACCAAAGTATTCTAAGATGACAGACAAAGCTTTTCTTTTTACCTCTAGGGGTTCTTTGTTTTCGTGGCCTTGAATGATATCTTACTCAGTCTTAAAAGGGGGTACTATACTGTTGCGTGAAACATTTTTTACTTGCTTACTTCCTAGCCCCAACTCTCTCTTCCCTTCCATGCGGTGGCAAACCCACTTTAAGCATATTACTACTGCCTAAAAGACTTGAGAGAGAAAAGACGTCTTACACTCGTTAAATGTCTTGTGACCAAAAATTGCATCGCCTCTGCAATTTGGAAATGGTGGTTTTTATTTTATCATTATTATATTGCAAATACAATTAATTGTCCAGCCCTACCGGCCAGTCCCCATTCTGTCTGTATGCAGGCTTGTCAGTGTCCTGAATCTGATCAATGATGCTGTTTTTGTCTACAAACTTCAGTAGTTTCAAAAACTGGTGCAGTCATCTTTGCACAGAGAGAAGAGAAGTGGGGCAAGATCAGCATGGGGTGGATGGGCTCCTGTAGTTTGTAATGTTTTTCGAGGTCCTCCACACTGTAGCTGGGCCGTTAGCTGGGAAACGGCTTTTTAACTTCTCACCATACTTTCTCTTTGGTGCAGTAATCTCATGGTGACTTTGTTCCTGGCCTTCTTATACAGGGCTCTGTCCCCACTGCTGTAAGCCTCTTCTTTGGTCCAATGCAGGAAAACCATGGTTAATTTGTTTAAATGTCAGAAAGATCTTGGTCTGCACACACATGTTCTTACAAAAACTTAGGCAGTCCTAACCACATATTTAGAGGTTTTTGGTTTTTGCCTGTAAAGTGGTATGAGATGTAGCAGAGAGTCACCAAAGAGTCTAAGAGCTGTATGTCAAACCGTTCTGTATTCATCTATTAAAACTAACGTTGATCCAAAGCACATTCCACATCCTCTAATTTTGCTCAAAAGCTCTGCACTACAGTCTCCTCTTTGAAAGATGGAGGCCACAAAAAAAGGAAGGTGGGAGGGGAAAAAAACATAACTCATACTTTATCCTATAACAGGATGCAGTTTGAGATATCAAAAAACCTCTTGCACAAAAAGCACAAATAGACAAGATACACATTTAGCAGAAGGTAAATATTTACCTTCCTCTCTGAAAAAAGGCAGAGAACTGCTGGGCTACCAACCACGATCTCACAAATAACTAGATCAATAAAAATTGGAGAGAAACTGCCCAAAGGGGACTGGCTGATGCTTAGGAGTTGCTCTCTGATTAAAGTAACCATTTACAGTGGAAATACACATAAAAAACACAGGGTAAGAGTGAGAATAGTACAGAGGAAGCCATCCAGCTTCCAGAGCTCCTTTAAAAATACTTTACTACTTACTTGAGTCACAACTTTTACCTTTGATAATCTTTTGCTAAAGACACTACTATTTTGTTTGTTTTTGTAGGCTACCCCAGTTCAAAGAGGAGGCAAAGAGTTATGTGGGCACCAACATGAAAAAGGTAACATGACTTGGATGCTGACTGTACGTCTAATCTGCTTGCACATATTTCACTTCATTTTTTTCTTGTGTTGGATTTTATCATTGTTTTCTTGGCTGTTTATTACTCTGGAGTTCAATTATTAACTATTATTCAATAAGCTGGGAAAGGTGAATACTATAATAAGTTGCCTATATTAAAAACATCTCCAATATTCTGGTTTTGGCAAATTAATCTGCCATTTACACTACAAGTTTAAATTGAATGTTGCACAATTTTCTAAAAAAAAAAAAAAATCTGAACCCTGTTTGAGGAGGTGCTCGAGGGGGGTCAATTGTTGCTTCAATTATTTTGGCTGTCAAACATAATCCTTGTAAACCTTTATCAACCAGGAAACGGAAATGCTTAGTTTTTAATTTAAGTATTCCTTCTTTAGAAGGAAAAACTGTTGTTTTTGCAAAAAAATTTGTATTTAGCACCTTTATTTCAAAAGGTTTTTGAACTCTTTTTGTCATTATGCGACTATACGTTTTGGTAGCAAACAACTGACCCTCAGGATTTTGCTGATTTATTTATATTTGTTTGTTGTTTTTTGTGTGCATGCAAGTGTTTTAATAAACCTTTGTCGTAACGTTTTTGCACTTTTGACAATTTAAATACTTTAATTTAAAAAGTTTTTACACTTGTTTTTTTCTATGTATATTTGATAAATAAGCACATAAATTTTTCTCTATAACAAATGTTGGAAAGCTACAGGATTTTTTTTTAAACGTTGGAAGGCTACAGGTTTTTTTTTTAAACTCTGTCCTTGAAATGTGAAAATTACCTAGATTATTGACTCTTATTTACATCATAAAAATGTTTGTGTAATATCAAATCTTAAATTTATTACCCCCTTGAGCCATCAAAGACGTAAATGTCCACTTTGAAAAATGGTTGAAATAGAGGTTAGTAAAATCTTAACTGCTATTCCTTGACACATCCAAGTTGACGTTAAAAGAATCAAATTGTATTTGATCACTGAAGATGGTCACAAAATGTTATTTTTTCACATGTCCAAAAAATAATTCCCCTGCGACATATTTGTTATATTGAAAATAAAAGCTTTTTCTTCCATAAGAAGCATCAATATATAACTAAACATTTTTGCCATATTGTGCAGTCCAACTCATGTGTACTAGCAGAAAATGTTATGTCATTATGTAACCAAAGTTATTTATATTATATTTATATTTAAGGGGGGAAACCCATTATGTGCCTGACCAGTGAGCAGCAGCGTAAACAACTGATTAACCATTTGAATTAGAGTACTGTAATTCAGTTCAATTTTATTTATATAGCACCATTTCACAACAGATGTCATCTCAAGGCACTTTACAAAGTAAGTTCAATCAAATCATACAGACAGATTGGTCTAAAAGTTTTCAATCTATGGAAACCCAGCGGATTGCATCAAGTACTTGACAAGCAGCATTCATTCCTCCTGAAAGAGCATAGAGCCACAGTGGACAGTCGTCTGAATTGTCAATGGCTTTGCAGCAATCCCTTATACCGAGCATGCATATAGCAACAGTGAAGAGGAAAACTCACCTTAAATAGGAATGTAATATAGTAATAGTAATATCATCTTTATTGTCATTGAAACATACATTGAAACATACATTACAACGAAATTTGTTCTCTGCTTTTAACCCATCACCCTTGGAGAGCAGTGGGCTGCCACTGTGCAGCGCCCGGGGAGCAGTCTGGGGTTAAGGGTCTTGTTCAGGGACCCAGAGTACAAGCGCTGGGGATCGAACCGGGTACTTGCATCCTTCTCTGAGTGCAAGCGTGCTGCTCTAACCACTAGGCCAACACTCCCCCATAGGCCAACACTCCCCCATAAGGAAGAAACCTCCAGCGGAACCAGGCTCCATGTGAACGGCCATCTGTTGATCTACATGTCTGAACCATTGGCTTTGTGGTGTTACTCTGAAAGAGTCTAAGGCTCTCTTTTCTATTTCTTCAATGTAAAAATTGGCCACAATTGGTGACACTGGAGATCCCATAGCACAACCATGCTTCTTTCTCTAAAAGTGATCATTGAACTTGAAGTATGTTGTGGAAAGACAAAGGTCCAGTGGGGTACAGATCTGCCCTGGATTGACCAGGACTAATTTCACGTAGAACATTTGAATTTAGAAACTTTCCTGGTTGGGAAGCGAAACGTCTTCAGCTTCAGAATAGAAGTCCAATTAATTTATTATTTTTGAACCTTTTTTTGAGCTGGAGGTTTTGAACTGTATTTTGTGGACTCCCTGACAGTAAAGAATTACAATAGTCCAGTCTTGAAATAACAAATGTGTGGACTAGTTTTTCCACGTCACTTCTGGACAAAATATTTCTAATTTTGGCAATATTGCAGAAGTGAGAAAAGGAAAAATTATGGTAGACTAATCGCACAAATAAAGTCAAGATGGAAGATTCTTCCACTGTCCTACTAGGTAGACACGGTAAGGATGAATATACTCCCCCGAGTCAACTAATTGAATTCAATTGAAAAATACTTTATCAATCCCAAAGATAAATCAAATGCTGGTATAACTCGTAGGGCAGTTTTCCCCATAGGTTGAGAATTTACTTGTTTTACTTACGGAGTGGCTTTGAACTGAACAGCGTAGTGTATTGCTTGATGAGCAGCATTGGAATAAACTAGTGAAACTATGAACTCTATTTATTACAGAAATCCTCAATAACAACATAAATGAAAAATAATGTGGTTATTTACATTTTAAAAATTATTATGTGCATGAACAACAAATCTTTAGAATTAAGTGATCTTCAGATATTCAATTGTAAAACTATTTACAAAGTTGACAGTTTCTGTCTGGACAATTAATCTTTCATTGCTTTGGAAAAACAAAACAAAACTGAGGCCTGGAAAGTCTTCAGGGGCGGGTCCATTAATGCAATTTCCAAGCAATGACTAGTGCAGCTGCAGCCAATTGACTAAGGCAAGAGTAGATGTCTGCCCACTCATCAAATCCACTGGCCAGCTGTTCCATAATTGATCATTGGCTTTTGTCCAACCGGGATAGAAAAGAATTGACACAAAATAAAATATCACCAAGGAATCCTGATTTTCAGAGAACTGATCCCCTTTTTAAGTTGAATTTAAGATGTTTCAAACCAACGAAGCCAACGACCGGCCATTTTCTCAATAATCCACAATCACTAGAGCATTTAATCGACAAATAAAACATAAAAGGGTAGTGCAAAATGATGCACACTCATAGACAGTGTAGTTTAGGGAAACCAGACGTCCCCAATATCCAGGGATAGTCGCCTTTTGGAGGATCTGTGTCCGATTTCAACAAATTGTTGCGTGCAACAATAGTTATTGTAGTAGCTGTTGCCGCTACTGTTAGCGTTACAGACAGATTAGTGGAAGAGACAAGCGCTCCAGCAACCCCTAAATACTGTATTTTTTGGACCATAAGGCGTGTCGGATTAAAAGGCACACTCTGAATTAATGTGTCAATGTGTGTCTATGTCCACACATAAGCCGCCCTGGATTATAAAGCGCATCAAATATTCTTCCCAGGTGTGTAATATCACTCCGCCCCTTCCTCGTACACGGCTCTCCTGAGATTGAGAGCTATGGCGAGTGGAGGCCTAGTGGTTATAGCAGTGCGCTTGCGCTCTGAGAAGGTTGCAAGTACCCGGTTCGATCCCCACAGCCTGCACTTTGGGTCCCTGAGCAAGACCCTTAACCTCGGTTGCTCCCCAGGCGCCGCACAGTGGCAGCCCACACCTCCCCAAGGGGATGGGTTAAGATGCAGAAGTGAATTTCTCCATTGTGAGATCAATAAAGTTCAATTCTTCTTCTTCTTCTTCTTCTTCTTCTTCTTCTTCTTCTTCTTCTTCTTCTTATTATTATTATTATTATTATTATTATTATTATTATTATTATTATCCATCTCTGTCGGGAGGACAGAGTAGTTGCACTACACTGCCCTGTTTCTAACATAAGGCTAAAATAAACGGAACCTTTATATTGAATTAACATACTTTGTTTATTGTTGCTAGCGCGTACTGCAGGCGCAGGGTGCCTTACATGAAAACATTTCTAGTTTAGACATTACAGTCAGGCAGTCTTGTAGACTGCTCAGGCATCGTGTTACTTTACCAATCAGGTAGTCACACAGTGTACTGTAATGCTCCAAATATCCATTGAGTTAAGAGGCTTTGTTGCTTACTAAAGTCGTACTTACAGATTTTTGAGCACATTGTACCACATAAAATCAGTCAGGAAGCACAAGTGTGGTAACCATATAAAACGCTCACTATTGAGTTTTGAAAACATTTAAGGATTTTAAGTGTGCCTTATAGTCCGAAAAATATGGTAATTGGATATTTAAAATGTCTGCTAGGTCCAGTGTTACATGTTTTTTTTTTTTTTTAAGTTTATTGATCTTTTAGAAGATGTACTTGTAAACTTATCCCATTATAATTTATGTAAGTTGAAAATGATCTCCCAACGACATTATCGTTTAGATATAGATTTTCTTTGAGCATTGGGAGACTATTCTAGACAGTAACAAATATAGTTATATGTACATAAAACATAGCCATACTTTTGCTTCAAAGAGATCTCTACATGACATTGAGCAATCAACTGTTGATTGTAAAGAAAATTGCAAAAACTTGCTTCTCTTTTTCTTTATTTTTAACCACATAACAAATGTTATATTATAATTTAGATGTAATTGTGGTTCTGTTCTGTTGACAATGGTAATGATGAAAGATGTTAAAAAAAAAAAATATTCAGTGCTTGATTGCTTTTTGCTTATTTGGTGCATTCATTTCTCCCTGCTGGATGGACATTCTGCAGTGTATAGATCCTGGTTTTGTGCATTACTCCAAACCCTCTTCTCATTGGCTACGTTCACATTGCAGGTCATGATGCACAATTCAGATTTTTTGCTAAAATCAGATTTTTTTGAGGTGGCCGTTCATACTACTATTAAATGCAATCGCCATCATACTTTTGTCTGAGTTGTTCAAAACCGCAAAGCGACCCAAATGCACAGATAACAGAAAGAGACCTCACACAGCAGGACACTGTTTACGAAGTAAGGGTGAATGTAATTGTTTCTAGAAGTGTTCAATAAAGTTTTGTTTAAAAAAAAAAAAAAAACTTGAAAAGAAAAAAACTCGGATACCTGCCGGCATTTCTTATTATTATTACAAAGCTGTTGAGCAATGGGAGCCAACACACATCATAGCAGGATGAAGTAAGGTAAGAAGAAAGCAGCACACCTATTAACGTTTTTTTGGAGCGCTAACTACTGTGTGTGGATGTGTAGTGAGAGAAGGTTGGAATTGGGCCATATACACTGCCATGAAAAAGACACAAATGGGTCGCATATGGGGAAAAAGAACGGATTTGGGTTGCATTTCCCTGCTGTGGGAACGTAGCCATTTTGACATCTGAACCTGTCATGCATGGATGTTCCTTCTTAAATATGTCAAATGAAGGCTAATTGTTATATCACTAATCACGGGCACCTGCCTCCTCCTTTTTTCTTCTGAGGCTTACAATATCTTGTGGAAAAACAAACGTGTGCAGGTAAGGAAGTTGGCTTAAAATGGTCTATAGGATGGGAAATCTTTCTGTGGTACCTTTTCTCAGAATCAGAAATACTTTAATAATCCCAGAGGGAAATTATTTTCTCTGCTCTTTCAAAGATGTCATGGTGTAGTAATTTAACCATGTCTCACCCATCTTTGTGTGAATGCATTATCATATACGTTTTTCTCTTTGGTAAGATCCTTTTATGGAATTATATTAAAAAAAATAAAAAAATTCATTGAATTCCCAGTGCTTTCTCTGGGAAACTAAGAAAAATATAGATAGTACTTACAAATAATAATGTTTAATTGCAATGCACAGCCACAATCCTCCAAATGTGTATTATTCAATGTGAATTATGCCACTTCATAGTTCATAAGTGAATCATTGGCGCCACCTTGTGGAACATATAAATCATATTTTAAAAAATTCCCACTTACCTACAACTATCTATATTAAAGACATGCATATCAGGTTAACATTCAGACAAACTTCAAAAAGGATGTATAATTTCATACCGTCAACAGAGCATATGCCTTAGTAACATTCAACATGCTGATGCCTGTAGAGATGGAGTTCGTGGAATATTTTCTTATTTCTCTGGGTGTTGCAAACTTGAATTTGCTGAGATTTCCATTCCTGGGAAGACTGGCAGCTGTCTTCGCCACTTACTGGATTTTACTTACTGTTATATTAAAGAAAGAATGTTGTATTTGTGATGTCAAGCAGACTCCTAATTAAGTAGAGACTGACAATTTGAAAATATCACAATAGATACACAATTAGGTATTGAGTATACAAAATTGCAAAATTAGGAACATTTGGGCATAACTGACTGCTAAAGCAGTGCTTCAAATAGAATCCTTGGCTTGTATAAAGTATGCTTCAACAGGCAGTAGAGGTATAAGTAAGCATGCTGTATGACGGCTTAACTAAATCAGTGGTTCTCAAACTTTTTTTTTAACAAAAACTCATAGAGATCTCTACATGACATTGAGCAATGTCATTTTTTCAACAAATAATCCAGCTTAATCACTGCCAATCAACATAGCTCTAAGTCACTCTTCTCTATACTCAACAATACTATCAAACCCCAGGACTCTTTCTCCCCAAACTTTTACACAACCTCCTTCTGCAATGGCATCATGTCATACTTCACAGGAAAAATCAAGAATATTCACCAGAACCTTGGATCAACGGCTCATCTCAGCACCTCAGCAGATCTCCCCTCGCCTACACATTAATTCTCCTCCTTCCATCTTCCCACTGTCTCGGAAATCACAGAGCTCATCAGGAAATCCAAACCATCCACCTGTCAATTGGACCCCTTCCCAACACAACTTGTTAAAACCTTCCTCCCCTCTCTGGTTCCCCTCATCTCTGCTATCATCCGCACCTCCCTCAACACTGGAACTATCCCTACTCTCAAAACTGCTGCCATCACCCCAATTGTAAAAAAAAAAAAAAACAAAAAAAAAAAAACCTGGTGCCGACCCCATCAACTTCAACAACCTCCGTCCTATCTCTAATTTACCCTTCATTTCCAAAATTCTTAAAAAAAACAGTTGCCTCCCAGCTCCATTCTCACCTATCTGCGAACAGCCTGTATGAAGAATTTCGGTCTGGTTTCCGGCCACTCCATAGCGCTGAAACAGCACTCATCAAAATCACCAATGACCTCCTCATGGCATCTGATTCTGGACTACTCACCATCGTCATTTTCCTCGACCTGAGTGCAGCCTTTGACACCATCTGTCACACCACCCTCCTCAGTAGACTTTCTTTCATTGGCATCACTAACACTCCGTTGGACTGGTTTATTTCCTACTTCTCTGGCTGCACTCAGTTCATTCAACTGAAGACCCTCAAATCCACCCCCTCCCCCGTCACCTCAGCCGTGCCCCAGGGCTCTGTACTTGGGCCCCTCCTCTTCATCATCTATCTCCTTCCCCTTGGCAATATCTTCTGCGAATTTAATATCCACTTTCATTGCTATGCCGATGACACCCAGCTCTACCTCTCCACGCAACCATCGTCCTCTCTTGCTCCCACCTCCCTCACAGATTGCATCTATGAAATAAAAGCCTGGTTCACCAACAACTTCCTTCAATTAAACAGTAGTAAAACTGAGGTTCTCCTCATTGGCACCAAATCAACTCTTTCCAAAACTGACAGTTTCCCACTTATTAGTGACAGTTCCTCCATCTCCCCCTCCCCCCAGGTTAAGAGTCTGGGTGTCATCCTTGATAGCACCCTATCTTTTCAATCCCATACCAATAACATTACCCGGTCTGCCTACCTCCACTTAAGAAACATCAACCGCCTCCACCCTCCCTTACCACACGCACTGCTGCCATACTTGTGCACAGCCTTGTCACCTCCCGACTGGATTACTGCAACTCACTCCTCTTTGGCCATCCTCAGAAATCACTCCATAAACTACAACTGGTCCAGAACTCAGCTGCTCGCATCATAACAAGAACTCCCTCTATCCACCACATCACTCCGGTCCTCCGACAGCTCCACTGGCTCCCCGTGCAGTTCCGCATTCAATACAAAATTCTCATGGTGACATTCAAGGCCTTTCACCACCTTCCCCATCGCCCCCCCCCCCCCGCATATCTGTGCTCTTAGATCCTCATCTGCTTTACACCTGTCAGTCCCTTCTGCCCGTCTCACCACCATTGGGAGCAGAGCATTCAGCCGCTCTGCTCCCCCGCCTCTGGAACTCTCTACCACCCCTACTTAGAAACATGGACTCACTTCTCCATTTCAAATCACAACTCAAAACTCATCTATTTAAGACAGCCTATTCTCTATAATTATCAATTTCCCTGTCCCAGCCTTTGTATTTTTTTATTTTTTTTGTTTTGATTTTGTTTCTGACATTGTTTTTTATCCTTTTGTACGATGACCTTGAGTGTCCAGAAAGGCGCCTTTTAAATAAAATGTATTATTATTATTATTATTTTTATTATTATTATTATTATTATTATTATTATTAAAATTTGTTTTACTGATGTACTCAGAGATGCTGAATAAAAATGCACACGAAACGTGATCAACTATTAACCAATAAAACAGACATTGCACACGTCAATTAATGCCCTCTGGGCTTTTGACAAGCAACAGAGGACTGAGACCCTGAGGGAAAGAGACTATTTTAAAGAAGAAAAACTTTATGGGACTAATAGCACTTTACTTAGTGAGACCCCTGTGCTTGGTGGGCCGCTGCCAGCTTTTTCAGATCTGGACATCCGTCCGTCCGTCCGTCCGTCCGTCCGTCTTCTTCCGCTTATCCGGGGTCGGGTCGCGGGGGTTGCAGCTTCAGTAGGGAGGCCCAGACGTCCCTCTCCCCGGCCACTTGGGCCAGCTCCTCAGGAGGAATCCCAAGGCGTTCCCAGGCCAGCCGGGAGACATAGTCCCTCCAGCGTGTCCTGGGTCTTCCCCTGGGCCTCCTCCCGGTGGGACGTGCCCTGAACACCTCACCAGGGAGATCTGGACATTTGACACTGAATTGTGAAAGCTTTCTGGAT
The DNA here is from genome assembly GCF_011125445.2 of Fundulus heteroclitus. Lineage (NCBI taxonomy): Eukaryota > Metazoa > Chordata > Actinopteri > Cyprinodontiformes > Fundulidae > Fundulus > Fundulus heteroclitus. The sequence continues at coordinate 991,933 of NW_023396781.1, read as the reverse complement.
GGGAAGCGAAACATCTTCAAACTTCGGAAAAAAGTCCAGTTGTTTTGTTTTTTAACTTTTTTTGGAATGATCATGACCTGGATGACTGACAATCTTCACCAGTATATTGCAAGCCATTTTGGGAAGGACACCCTTGGAGTAGTGCGTGAGTATGAGAAATTGCTTAGAACATATGCATATTATAGAAACCATCTTCATTTCAATTTGAGATGTAGACAGCAAAGACTCTTCCCCAACAGCTTAAGACTAAATTCTACCATTAAGGGACACAGGGCAGACGAAATACTTAGGAATGTACAAAACAAGCTGCTTAGTGAGAGGATAAGACAGACCCACTTGACCATTGAAGCCCTCTCTTACAAAATAGATTAGACAAAGCAGAAGCTGTCCAATATTGTCCCTGAAACCTTGATTGAAGAAGTTTTCAGTTTTGTTGATAAGGTACAGCTTTTACTGCACCAGCAAACAAAGGAAAGGCAAAAAGCTAAAGTGAAAAAATTACAACAGAAAGCAGCATCAACACAAGGTGCCAATATACGACAGGAGGAGGCCACCAACATCAATGTCCAGGACAAGTGGGTTAAAAACCTGTCTAGCAGGTCACTGACGAAACCAGAGATGAATGTACTGGGTAAAGGCCTGAATTTTGCCATTTCCTCACAAGAAATACCTATTGTGGAACTTATCACTGCCATGGAATCTGCCATCAGGAACAACAATCTGACTGAAACAGGCAGAACAACTCAGGATGAAAATAACAGCTACCCTATCCAGCACCAAACCACCTCCTTCTAATCACACGCCACTGGAAAGGAAAGCCATAACATCTCTTAGCCAGGACCAAAGCATTACCATATTACCAGCAGACAAAGGAAGATGCACGGTGGTCCTCAACACTTGGGACTATCAGGACAAAATTCTCACTCTGAGTGACACCACCATGTATGAGTCTTTGAAAAGAGATCCAACCAACACCTACAAAATGAAAATCACAGGCTACCTTCAACAACTAGAAAAAGACAAGATAATTAACCGTTCATCTTATTATAGATTGTATCCAGGGGAAGACATTCCATGCTTATACGGACTCCCAAAAATTCACAAGGAAGGAACACCACTCAGACCCATTGTCAGCAGCATTAACTCTGTAACATATAACATTGCTAAACAGCTTGCTAGTATTTTAGCCCCCCTGGTGGGAAACACCCCACAACACATAGACAAATTCCAAGGACTTTGCAAACAAAACCAAACATTTAAAGATGGCGCCAAGAGAAACTCTGGTGTCGTTTGGTGTCACTTCACTTTTCACTTGCATGCCTTCCTCAGAGGCAATAAGAACAGTCAAGAAACGTGACTTAAACAACAAGACAGTGACCTAAACAACAGGACGATTTTCACTCCGGACCAGATCTGCACCCTACTGGACCTTTCTCTTTCCACAACCTATTTCAAGTTCAATGATCATTTTTACAGACAGAAGCATGGTTGTGCCATGGGATCTCCAGTGTCACCAATTGTAGCCAATCTTTACATGGAAGAAATGGAAAAGAGAGCTTTGGGCACCTTCAGAGTAACACCACCCAGCCAGTAGTTTAGATATGTGGATGACACATTTGTCAAAATCCAGTTAAAAGAAGTGGAAGCTTTCACAAGACACATCAACTTGGTGGACAACAACATCAAGTTTACCAGAGAGGATGTAAAATAACAACAAGCTACCTTTTCTGGACTGTTTGGTGGTGAGCATTTGAGGAGATGGAAACCTTAAAATTGAAGTGTATAGGAAACCCACTCGCACAGACCGATATCTTGTTTTTGACTCACACCACCCACTGGAGCACAAACTTTCTGTCATCAGGACCTTACATCACCGGGCAGAGCATGTCCCTACTAAAACAGAAGGTAAGCACAAAGAACAGAAACACATCAAAGATGCCCTCCAAACCTGTGGGTACCCTAACTGGGTGTTTGTCAAATCAGCAAGAAAATCCAAAAGACATGCTGCAGAAGATAATGGTGAAAAGAATAAACGCAAAAACATTGTCATCCCATTTGTTGCTGGAGTCTCTGAAAAGCTCAAGAGGATTTTCTCCAAACACAAAATCCCATCCATACATCCATCCATCTTCTTCCACTTATCCGGGGTCAGGTCAAGAGGTAGCAGCTTTTGTAGGGAGGCCCAGGCGTCCCTCTCCCCAGACACTTGGGCCATCTCCTCCGGGGGAATCCCAAGGCGTTCCCAGGCCAGCCGAGACACATAGTCCCTCCAGCGTGTCCTGGTTCTCCCTCTGGGTCTCCTCCCGGTGGGACGTGCCCTGAACACCTCACCAGGGAGGCGTCCATGAGGCATCCTAACCAGATCCCAGAGCCACCTCAACTGGCTCCTCTCAACTTGGAGGAGCAGCGGCTCAACTCTGAGTCCTTCCAGGATGACTGAGCTCCTCACCCTATCTCTAAGGGAAAGCCTAGACACACTACAGAGAAAACTCATTTCAGCCGCTTGTATCCGGGATCTCGTTCTTTCGGTCATGACCCAAAGCTCATGACCATAGATGAGGGTAGGAACGTAGATTGACCGGTAAATCGAGAGCTTTGCCTTTTGGCTCAGCTCTCTTTTCACCACAACGGACCGGTACAGCACCTGCTTCACAGCAGACACCGCACCAATCCACCTGTCGATCTCCTGCTCCATCTTCCCCTCATTCATGAACAAGACCCCAATATACTTAAACTCCTCCACTAGGGGCAGCACATCCTCCCCAACCCAGGTAAAATCCCAGTACATTTCAAACCAAACAGGACCCTCAGACAGAGGCTGGTGCATCCTAAGGACATAACCCCCAAACCTAAGATGAGTGGAGTGGTGTATGCAGTTCAGTGCAGTGAGGAATGTTATGATCTTTATATTGGAGAAACCAAACAACCTCTCCACAGATGCATGGCTCAACACAGGAGAGCTACCTCCTCAGGACAAGACTCTGCTGTCCACCTACAGCTTAAGGACAAAGGACCAAAATGCTCTGGTTTATGTGACCAAAATGTTCACATAAACAGGACTAATTTCACTCCGGACCGGATCTGCACCCTACTGGACCTTTGCCTTTCCAAAACCTATTTAAAGTTAAATGATCATTTTTACAAATGGAAGCATGGTAGTACCATGGGATCTCCAGTGTCACCAATTGTAGCCAATCTTTACATGGAAGAAATGGAAAAGAGAGCTTTGGGCACCTTCAGATGGTTCGAAGGGGGGGGGGGGTAGGGGGTGAAGGAAGCCATTTATGTTAAGAGAGAAACAACTTTAAACAGAGGAGGAAGACTCAGGTTTCATCATTAAAAACTTTAAAAAACTTACCTCAATACCATGCATTACCATACCATTACATCTCTCCTGTAAGCCAGGCCAACAATGATCCTAACGACTCCCTATTGCAAAGGGGTGGACAAGTTTGAGGTTAATTTGCAGGCCAACAATGACCCTAATTTGCATGTTATCTAAGCCATAACAAGGCCTATTTGGTCAATAATATAAAGCTTGGAACTCCACACTACTCCAGACATTTGAATTGAGAAAGCTTTCTGGATGGGAAGCGAAACGTCTTCAAACTTCGGAAAAAGTCCAGTTGTTTAGTTTTTTAACATTTTAATTGGAATGATCATGACCTGGATGACTGAGAATCTTCACCAGCAAGTAGGCCGAGTGTTTTGATGCCTTGTCAGGATGTTTTTTTTTGACAGATGCTCCTGTAACTGTGAAGGCTTAATTGCCTTGTTAGAGAAAACCTGCTCACATAGCAGGCACATCCGGCAGATGTACATTTGTGGGTGATGTAATAAATCCATCATTTATATAATTTGCATTGTACTGCCTGCATTTCTTCTTGTTTTCCACCAAATTTTATTGTAATGTGTGTGATTAAATGTGGTTACATTATCGTGCTTGTCTACGTTTTCATTGGTTATTTAAGTTTTAGCCAGCGAAGATGAGGTCACAGCTGTCAAAAGTAGCGTTTGTGTTTCCGGGTTTCGCTGCTGCTGCAGGGGATTTGTTAGCCCGTTACTATGGAGACCGTTCCTGCTCGGCTTGTCCGATGGTGATCAGGGAGCAGAGGGGAGAGCTCCAGGGGCGACGTCTGGGTTTACTCTCTTTTACCCAACAGTGGAAGCAGCAGACTCAGGTTCTTGGTCCCAGACAATAGCTTTATTTTTAGTTGGGAAACCATGAAAGTTTAAAATGCTCAAATGAACTTTGTACAACCCAAATTGTGGCGACCCCATTTGTCCCTGAGTTCCCCCATACCAACCCTCACAGGTCCAGTGCCCCCCAAAATGTTTATAAGGCCCCATTGAGAAACCATACTCTAAATGTTTCTTTACATGAATAATTGTTCTTACTGATTAAACAATGGACTTGTCTTAAGTTATTGCTGGTGTCTTTCTTTCTTGGCATTGTGCTTACACACACCACTACACTACAGGACTGTCAAAACTATCATCCTTACAAGATGTCTTATGCTGATGATCACTGCATTTCCAAAAATGCAATGATATTTCATATTTCTAACACAGCTTTTCCATTCTGGCTTTCCTTGTTTAATATGTAATGTTGTGATTGTGGATTCTGTTTATTTTTGTATGCTTAAAGTTATATTAAGATAATTTTAGAACCTGCAAAATGCAAGATCATTTTAAATATGTCCTACATTCTAAAATCCTAGAACTGAA
>NW_023396781.1:974705-982205 GCF_011125445.2 Fundulus heteroclitus | reverse complement strand
TCCCATCCAAGAAGCTTTCTCTATTCATAATGTCTGGAGTAGTGTGAAGTTCCAAGCTTTATAGACCTGCAGGCAACCCCTCATTGGAAATTTTAATTTACAAATTTATTTGTATAGCACATTTCAGTGCAAAGAAATGCAAAGTCTTTCACATGATTAAAATATAGGAAAATAAAACAATAAAAGCAGTTGGAATAAATTGTAGAAACAAAATAAAACATGGGCAGTGGCAGATACAGGGCAGTGGCAACTCATGAAATTTACAAGCGACTTTAGAAAAAAGGGACACCGAGATATTTCATCGGCAAGAAGAACAAACTGAGAAGAATAACACAAAAATAAGGAGACGGCTGCCGCAGCAGACAGATTCAACTCACATCGTCCCTTTTTGGTCTCCTTGCCTCAAACTGATATGGCTGGATTTCGTCAAAAGTCGGGTTGATATCAAAAAAGTCTTCTATATATTCCAAATCGCTATCAGATGATGATGATAAATCTATGGAACTCCTATCGCTGTTGCTAACTAATCCATCACTCTCTGCTGTACTGGTCGTCGCCATCTTGGATAATAGCGCGCAGTGACACACAACAAATAGAGCCTTGGGACTTGCTCAACAGCCGATCCCACAACGTGACGTCACAAAATGGGAGGTGCAGTACTGTTGTTCGACAAACACGGAAGCCTCCACAAAAGCATATTCAAATGAAAATTACTCTTAATTAAAACATATCATTTATTGAACAGTGTGTAATAATTCTATATTTAAAGTACTTTCAGCAGTTTGAATTCCGATTTTGATCAGCCTTTTCCTTTAAGGCCAAACAAAAAAACAACAACAATCTCTCTTGAAATTCTGGTCCAATCAAACAGAAGGGTTAGTAGAAACCAACTTGATCACTTTATAGTTTAAATAACAGGAGAATTTATATGATTTGAAATCATATATATTTGCCTATATCGCATGCATAATATTTGCCCAGAAGCATCCCAGAAGGTTGACATTTGTAAACTCAATATCATTGTTGTCATAAAGTTGAAGGTGTTGTAAAAGAGAACAATATTCTTTGTCAAGTCTCACTGTTCTATTATAGGCTTATGGCTAAACTTCACCATACATGTTCATTGGTTTAACTTACTTTAAAGTTTTTTTTCTCAACATAGTTTATCTCGTTAAAATATTTTCAGAAATCCTTTATCACTTGAACCATACCAAACTGTTCTGAAGTCCTTGGGTCTTTTTAAGCTAATTTTTTTCTTAATATAGTTTATCTGGTTAAAATATATTGTTAAAATACATGTATATTCAAAACTCCTTTATCACTTGAACCATACCAAACTGTTCTCAAATCCTTGGGTCTTTTTATCTCATTTTACTAAATAAATATTATTTCTGGAAATAAAGAAAATCTTTGTTTGATTAATTGTTGATAAGGATAATATTTTCTTCAAACTACTTTTTAACATTGTGCATGCTGTAAAAACCGAGACATTTTGGCTTAAAAATCCTTCAGCAAATCAGCGTTTATTCACTGGCTTCCAGTAATTTGGCTAATAAACGCGGTGACCAACCAGGGACCTCCTCATTATTTGCTGTTATGTTTTATTTAAAACTCGAAGAGTAAAGCGTTAGTTCAGGCTAATTTAGCATGGTGCGCTTTTTTTGAAGAATTGTCGGGATATAAAACAATTTCCTGCATTCGACTGGGTCCGTTTAGAAAAAAGTAATAAAATAAAATAAATCATTTCACCTGCGCTTTTCTGAACCAAAGAAGGCAGAGCTGCTATGAGTCAATATACAGCAGCGTCCGTCTAATGAGCCGCTGCGCACCAGGACACTCTTGATAAAATGACAAGGATTTTGATTTTGATTATTAAGGAAACTACACAAAAAAATAAACTGCAGCTACAACATGCACTGCAGAGCGGGTTCTAACTGGGTGAGGCCATAGGTGATTCTCAGTTTCTCAGAAAGCTTTTATTATTTTTATTAATTTTTTTATTTTTACACAGAGTAGAGCGCAATGTGAAGCTTCACTGTAGAAGCAACTCGTACTAGAAACCGCTGAAAAAGTCCTGTCTGTGGATCTATGGACTCATTTTACTCTGACCCCAAAACACCTGCCAGACAGACAGTACTGCAGCCAAGATTACCTTCAACCATGCCCGCCGACAGGGGGGGGCAAACGGGTCAGTTGTCCCAGGCCCAGGAGAGAGGGGGGGCCCAAAACTGACACTCTGACTGATAGTCGCGCACGCTGATAGCAACCCGACTTTTGACAGGCAAAGCTGTCAGCTGGCCTTGCTCCAACAATATTTAACTTTACGAAATAATTAACATTTTGCTAATTAAAAATGTTCATATTTAAAAGCAAGTTATGTTTTTTTCTGACTAACATTGAGCAATTTTTTAAAACTTTTAAAAAATTTAACATCCCATCCTTTATCGATTTTGTATACCGGCTTTTCCCTACATCAAGCCGTATCTGATGGGGAAACGCAGCTCGACATCATACAGGGTCGTGGGGGCTCATCCATTCTGGATGAGCCCCCGTTAAATTACACTTCAATAAAGCTAAATAATGCCTTTTTATAAACTCACGAGTTGTGCTAATTAATTGTTGAGCAATAACAGGCAAAGCAGAGACTGATTATTGTAATGAGCAATCTGTGTTAAATTAAAATGGATGACATCATAATGTTGGTTATGTGTCCTGAATTGTCCAGGTTGTGGTTAGCCTTGTATGATCATAGGATTAATTTATACTGAATATGACAGGGAGCCAGTGGAGTTAATGTACAGGTGTGAAGTAGATGATGTAATGATGAAGCTGCTTTCTGTTGTACTAGTTGTAGTTTATGGAGATTTTCTGGAGGACAGGGAGGGAAGGAAGCTGAAACTGTAAAGTGGACTGTGGACCAGTTTGGCTAAAGTGTGAAGAAAGAACTTGATGCTGCAGAGATGAAAGTTAACTAGGTGATGTTCTGGATGTGGAAAGTGAAGGAGAGGTTGGAGAAGCTGTCCAGGATGACACCAAGGCTCTGAAGCTGAAAGATGGGACAGAGACAGGAATGGTCACTGCATATTGTAAAACTACCAGATTTGGTTAAAGTTGACTTTGCACAATAAGCAGGTGAGGTAACTAATGTGACATGATGTCCACGGTCCCGGGAATATATGGGCTGACTCGAAAAAAATTTCAGTCAAACTGATTATTTTTGCTTTAACTCATGATTTAGCCTTACATTGTCTTGATATGACCCTAAGGTGCGCACCCCCCTTTGAAAAATCCTGGATCCGCCCCTGCTGGGGTGATGTGCTCTACTTTCTTAGTCTTAGTTACAGAAATGTTTAAACCCACTTACAGATCTGTTGCATAATATTAGGGTTATTTGCCCTGTGGCTTGTTTTTTCTCTGGTAGCATAGAGCGAAGATTGTTGACATACCTTTGATTGTTGTCACGATCCTCGTGGGTCTCAAGTTTGGAGTGGAGCGAATCTGTTTAGTAATGGAATTCCAACATTTCCAGCAGGTTTACTCCTATCATTTGTTTTGGGAACAGCCCGTTGTTTTACTTTGCTAGTTAAAATCTGTGGTCAATCCACTTTTTTCAAACTGAGATAGCTGACTAAAAAAAATGTAATCTATGTTTTAATTGCAACTTGGTTAGATTACTGCACTGCACTTCACTCTGGGTTTAACAAAAGTCTAGTGGCTTGACTGCACCTGGTCCAAAATGCTGCCGCTCTTCTTTTAACTGGTACAATAAAACGAGACACATTTCTCCAGTTTCATTAATCTACAGTTTATAACCATTATCATCACCTTTCACAGTGACAGGTCTAACATCTCAGTCTCTGCCCTGACAAGACAAATCTCACGGAGGGTGCTCTAGTGTGTAATTACACAAACCAAAGGCTGAGTTTTAAGTTGTTCTCTGAGCACATTTTGATTGTGGTCGGAGTGGACAGAATGATTCCTTTCTGCTTCGCTTTTAGCCCACTAATAGTCTTAAAGGCGGAATCCTATAGGAAATGTAGCAATTTATATACATTGCAACCCCAGATTCTATCAGTTTAAGTGCAGCTTTTCAAGCTCTGTGCGTCACTGGTTCCTAGTGACTGTAGAAAGAAAAAACCCTTTTTGTGGTAACGTGGTTGCAGCGTAATTTGTACTTAATGATACCAGTTTGAGGCGTTGAGGTGGGAGGATTTTTTTACTGTATTGGTGTGCTGTGCGCAAGGAATAAACAGTGGATAAAATGCACCAATAGAAACTGTTAAGGCCTCCTTTAGAGGGGGGAGGTGAAATGACGGGCCTGAGTTGAAGCTCCTGATGTTACAAGTCCCTTAAAATGCCCCTTAAAAGTGTGCACGTAAATTGCATGTAAGGTAATTATGCGGTCCTGAATTCAAGCGCAAGCGGCGTATCAACCCACCGCAACACCACTGGTTCTGTGTCAGTAAACATGAAACACAACCATTAACTCTCCTATTGATTATAAATGAGACATGTTGCTACAGGTGGAAGGACATTAAACGTAGTGGTTCATGTTTTGAAGGCTGGCCGCTGATAAAAGCCCCTGGCTCTGGGAGAAGTGAGTGGAGAGGAGGGCATTGAGACACCGAAACACAGCACATGTAGTTCAAAAAATGCAGGAATAATAAAAACGAAACTTATAAACAGACTAAGAGGTGTTTTAGACTGCATCTGGTTAGTGGATCTGTTTTCTGATCCAGCGTGCAGCCATGACTGGTTCTGAATGAACATACGCAGTACCGGACTGTACCGCTTACTTTCACCACTGGTCAGGACCAAAATTATTTACAACTCTGATCGCTCTTCCTGCTGCTCTGTTAACACTAACTGCAGCAGGAATTACTGATGGCCACAAGCTGTGAAAGAAGCTGAAACGGCTTCGCAGAAGGCGCCGTTTAGACTGAGCTCTGAATGGACAGTGCCGTGCATGGGTCATCTGCGGTTATTTTTATGCATAAAGGGAAATATTCCCTGTTCCCTGCTCAAAGTTTGGAGGTTGGTGATGTGCGTGTCTGCTGATTATGCAGGAATGAATAGAGATGTTCACACCTATACAGTATGTTTTTCATTCTATCGAACTAAGCCTATGGTTGAAATAGGAGAAATATATATGTTTTTTAAGTCTTGTGCTACATTAAAAACACAGAAAAAAATAATCTGCCTCCTAAATCATGTTTGGATATCACAAATAGAAGGTTGACTGATGCATGGCTTTAATTTTAGTATGACAAATGCACCGTAGTCCAAAGCGTTCTTCAATTTCCTCATTTTCAGTTCACATCAGCTGGTAACTAGGAATGTTCTCTATCCACAGACGCTATTATTTACAGATTTCTCCTGATACAGAAATGAAGATAATTGAAGATACTCTAGTGTCCTAGTAAAAATGTTCCCGCAGCAATGTACAGGGGCGGTTATGTTATTGCACAATCCGTTAACGTTAATTCTCGCTCTTCTGCCATGAGTTCAAAGCTTTTTTTCATTGTCTTCGGTTAATGGCAGCTGGAAACTATAAATATTGGCCAAAGTCACTTTGTCAGTTTGTTCCATTTCAGATCTCCTGATACATAATATGAAATGTGTCCCATATCTTATCATGTACATAAGTACATAAGACATCCTCTGCCTTATTTCTATTTCTATTTTGTATTTTTATTCTTATTTGTCTTATCTACTTCTTTTTTTTTGATCCACTGTATAAACACTTTTTTCTCACAAATAGGTTTTTCACATTTTATTTACAGTTTGTGCTCTGCCGACTTGTTCATAGTTTTGTTGTGGCAGGTCACAAATGTGTCAGTACTCATTTAAAGGGGACATATCATGCAAAATCCACTTTGTTAGCCCTCAAATACATTTTGTTGTCACTCTCTAGGATAGCAGAAAAGTTGAATGTAGTCTCTCCTGGTACTGGGTAGATATCTTTATATTCTGTTTGAGTTAAGGTTTCTCAAGTCGTCAAGTTCTCCATTACTTTTTTTTTTATCATTCACATCACAGTATTTGCTGCGGGACTGCTAAACAAGGTCATGGACTTCCAGCTCACTAATTTTGTGAATCTGCCCATTTTTATTTTTTTGCTAGATTTTTAGTCCAAGCTGAAGGATGTGGAAGCGATAAGTGAAAATGTTTGGTTACTGGGTTATTACCTCATGCAATTCGTTACAATGTCCCGCAGCATACTACAAAAACGGCCCAAACAGGGTGGACCGGAATGACCTGCAACCTGGAGTTGGGGTATGAAGTTCTGTATTTGCATTTAAAGAGACTGCAGCAAAATGAGTTGCTCTCAGATGACCCTTGGAACAAGGCCAAAAGCTGGTTAAGCTACAATAACGAGGAATTCAGATTGGATTTCATTGCAGTTCCACTTTATATCGACCACTGAATGATTTTAATGTGAGAAGGGAGAACTTTAAAGCATGATATGTCCCCTTTTTAAAGTAGTCAGCTGTACTTGTTAGTATTTTGACACCAAAAATCCTTGGTAATTCTCAGCTCTTTTTTAGTTCTAATTCCAAATTATTCTATTCCATGTGTTGTGCAGGAGTTGCCCTCATTCCTTATGGTCTGCCATGTCTAAGGGAACTTTTTCGTTTTTTTGATTTCACTGACTAATCCACATGACCGCCACAATGCTGACGCAATGATACATATGGGCCTGCAGCTTCTGACTGTAGCCCTGGAGTCTTCACACATTGTTAACTACCAGTCTTTACTAGTCCTGGTTAAAGATGAGCTCTGCAGGCATCTGTTTCAGGTAAAATAGAATGCACTTGTTGAGTGTGTTTGTATTTTCATGTTGGTTTTCTGTTTTGGCATAGTTTCACCATTCCTCACAGGATATAAAAGTGATGCTTAGCCAAAACTTTCCTAGTAGTTTGAAACTGTAGTACTTCCACTATGTTATATGTTAACTTTAACAGTATAATTTATGCTGCCGTTGTTGCTTGTTTTAAAAATAATGGCAATGTTTAAATATTGTTAATGAAACAAATATTTTGAGATTGGTGAAGTGGAATTAAGTAAAACATTTTTTTTAAAGACTGTCAATATCTTTTGTAATGATGAATGTGACCTGTGTTGTAGCTGCTGAGTGTGGAGCGCATGAACCTCTATGCTTCCTCAATGAGAGTTTGCTTCTTGCTTTTTGAAAGTATGAGAGAACATTTGAAGTTTCAGCTCGAGGTAAACTCTCTTCATTGCTTTTTTAAATAGAAACTTAAACATCGTGTAACATAAAACTTTTGGCATCCTTCCGTTAACATTTGTTCAACAAACTAACAAACCATTTGCTCACAATGCAGATGTACCTCAAGAAACTGATGGACACTATCACATCAGAGAACACTAAGATGCCCTATGAAATGAAAGAATTGGGTCTGAGAAGCTTTGGTCCAGCTCTGGAGGATCCCCAGCTTTGTCACTGAACTGTACATTAACTATGACTGTGACTTCTAC
>NW_023396781.1:970681-974205 GCF_011125445.2 Fundulus heteroclitus | reverse complement strand
CTCACACCACCCACTGGAAGCACAAACTTCTGTCATCAGGGACCTTACATCACCGGGCAGAGCATGTCCCTACTAAAACAGAAGGGTAAGCACAAAGAACAGAAAACACATCAAAGATGCCCTCCAAACCTGTGGGTACCTAACTGGGTGTTTGTCAAATCAGCAAGAAAATCCAAAAGACATGCTGCAGAAGATAATGGTGAAAAGAATAAACGCAAAAAACATTGTCATCCCATTTGTTGCTGGAGTCTCTGAAAAGCTCAAGAGGATTTTCTCCAAACACAAAATCCCATCCATACATCCATCCATATTCTTCCACTTATCCGGGGTCAGGTCAAGAGGTTAGCAGCTTTTGTAGGGAGGCCCAGGCGTCCCTCTCCCCCAGACACTTGGGCCATCTCCTCCGGGGGAATCCCAAGGCGTTCCCAGGCCAGCCGAGAACATAGTCCCTCCAGCGTGTCCTGGTTCTCCCTCTGGGTCTCCTCCCGGTGGGACGTGCCCTGAACACCTCACCAGGGAGGCGTCCATGAGGCATCCTAACCAGATCCCAGAGCCACCTCAACTGGCTCCTCTCAACTTGGAGGAGCAGCGGCTCAACTCTGAGTCCTTCCAGGATGACTGAGCTCCTCACCCTATCTCTAAGGGAAAGCCTAGACACACTACAGAGAAAACTCATTTCAGCCGCTTGTATCCGGGATCTCGTTCTTTCGGTCATGACCCAAAGCTCATGACCATAGATGAGGGTAGGAACGTAGATTGACCGGTAAATCGAGAGCTTTGCCTTTTGGCTCAGCTCTCTTTTCACCACAACGGACCGGTACAGCACCTGCTTCACAGCAGACACCGCACCAATCCACCTGTCGATCTCCTGCTCCATCTTCCCCTCATTCATGAACAAGACCCCAATATACTTAACTCCTCCACTAGGGGCAGCACATCCTCCCCAACCCAGGTAAAATCCCAGTACATTTCAAACCAAACAGGACCCTCAGACAGAGGCTGGTGCATCCTAAGGACATAACCCCCAAACCTAAGATGAGTGGAGTGGTGTATGCAGTTCAGTGCAGTGAGGAATGTTATGATCTTTATATTGGAGAAACCAAACACCTCTCCACAGATGCATGGCTCAACACAGGAGAGCTACCTCCTCAGGACAAGACTCTGCTGTCCACCTACAGCTTAAGGACAAAGGACCAAAATGCTCTGGTTTATGTGACCCAAAATGTTCACATAAACAGGACTAATTTCACTCCGGACCGGATCTGCACCCTACTGGACCTTTGCCTTTCCAAAACCTATTTAAAGTTAAATGATCATTTTTACAAATGGAAGCATGGTAGTACCATGGGATCTCCAGTGTCACCAATTGTAGCCAATCTTTACATGGAAGAAATGGAAAAGAGAGCTTTGGGCACCTTCAGATGGTTCGAAGGGGGGGGGGGGGGGTAGGGGGTGAAGGAAGCCATTTATGTTAAGAGAGAAACAACTTTAAACAGAGGAGGAAGACTCAGGTTTCATCATTAAAAACTTTAAAAAACTTACCTCAATACCATGCATTACCATACCATTACATCTCTCCTGTAAGCCAGGCCAACAATGATCCTAACGACTCCCTATTGCAAAGGGGTGGACAAGTTTGAGGTTAATTTGCAGGCCAACAATGACCCTAATTTGCATGTTATCTAAGCCATAACAAGGCCTATTTGGTCAATAATATAAAGCTTGGAACTCCACACTACTCCAGACATTTGAATTGAGAAAGCTTTCTGGATGGGAAGCGAAACGTCTTCAAACTTCGGAAAAAGTCCAGTTGTTTAGTTTTTTAACATTTTAATTGGAATGATCATGACCTGGATGACTGAGAATCTTCACCAGCAAGTAGGCCGAGTGTTTTGATGCCTTGTCAGGAAGGTTTTTTTTGACAGATGCTCCTGTAACTGTGAAGGCTTAATTGCCTTGTTAGAGAAAACCTGCTCACATAGCAGGCACATCCGGCAGATGTACATTTGTGGGTGATGTAATAAATCCATCATTTATATAATTTGCATTGTACTGCCTGCATTTCTTCTTGTTTTCCACCAAATTTTATTGTAATGTGTGTGATTAAATGTGGTTACATTATCGTGCTTGTCTACGTTTTCATTGGTTATTTAAGTTTTAGCCAGCGAAGATGAGGTCACAGCTGTCAAAAGTAGCGTTTGTGTTTCCGGGTTTCGCTGCTGCTGCAGGGGATTTGTTAGCCCGTTACTATGGAGACCGTTCCTGCTCGGCTTGTCCGATGGTGATCAGGGAGCAGAGGGGAGAGCTCCAGGGGCGACGTCTGGGTTTACTCTCTTTTACCCAACAGTGGAAGTAGCAGACTCAGGTTCTTGGTCCCAGACAATAGCTTTATTTTTAGTTGGGAAACCATGAAAGTTTAAAATGCTCAAATGAACTTTGTACAACCCAAATTGTGGCGACCCCATTTGTCCCTGAGTTCCCCCATACCAACCCTCACAGGTCCAGTGCCCCCCAAAATGTTTATAAGGCCCCATTGAGAAACCATACTCTAAATGTTTCTTTACATGAATAATTGTTCTTACTGATTAAACAATGGACTTGTCTTAAGTTATTGCTGGTGTCTTTCTTTCTTGGCATTGTGCTTACACACACCACTACACTACAGGACTGTCAAAGCTATCATCCTTACAAGATGTCTTATGCTGATGATCACTGCATTTCCAAAAATGCAATGATATTTCATATTTCTAACACAGCTTTTCCATTCTGGCTTTCCTTGTTTAATATGTAATGTTGTGATTGTGGATTCTGTTTATTTTTGTATGCTTAAAGTTATATTAAGATAATTTTAGAACCTGCAAAATGCAAGATCATTTTAAATATGTCCTACATTCTAAAATCCTAGAACTGAAAGAAGCTGCATTTCCTTTTTGCAATGGCTGTAGCCTCCCACCTCTGTGTCTAGAACCTAAATAGAGAGATGTAATAAAACTTAATGCAGTAGAGATATAGTGCAAAAGTTTGGTAAACTTCTTAAAGGAGCAATATGCGAAATTTCAATATTTTAGATGGAACAAAAAAATTGTTTTGTGAAGAACTATCTTTTTACATGGACTATAGTGTGATGTGACACACAATCTCTCTGCGTTGTTCTCCATTCTGTGGTTTACATAGCCGGGCCGGGCTTAGCCCCTCCCTGCCCATAAAATGCCACCGGTAGGCAAAAATGGAAGAGAGCACGCCCAGTGGATCAAAATTTTCTATTGCTAACAGCATTATAAAGTTATGAGTTACTTAATTCTTAACTAGACGTGTTCCTCCGAAAGGTGATGCTGTTTTGATGTGTATTTATCCTTTGTAAAAATGTGCATGGGTAAAAGGGCCAGAGGAAATGAGTGCCGGATTGCAGCTGGAGCAGAGCTAGAGAGAGGCGTGGCTTGATAGACATGTTGTTTTGGTCTACAGTTCTCAAGCCCCATCCAGTGGTGAAAAATCACCTATTGCTCCTTTAAAGAAAGTCTTCG
>NW_023396781.1:935681-965681 GCF_011125445.2 Fundulus heteroclitus | reverse complement strand
TTTTTTCTTAATATAGTTTATCTGGTTAAAATATATTGTTAAAATACATGTATATTCAAAACTCCTTTATCACTTGAACCATACCAAACTGTTCTCAAATCCTTGGGTCTTTTTATCTCATTTTACTAAATAAATATTATTTCTGGAAATAAAGAAAATCTTTGTTTGATTAATTGTTGATAAGGATAATATTTTCTTCAAACTACTTTTTAACATTGTGCATGCTGTAAAAACCGAGACATTTTGGCTTAAAAATCCTTCAGCAAATCAGCGTTTATTCACTGGCTTCCAGTAATTTGGCTAATAAACGCGGTGACCAACCAGGGACCTCCTCATTATTTGCTGTTATGTTTTATTTAAAACTCGAAGAGTAAAGCGTTAGTTTAGGCTAATTTAGCATGGTGCGCTTTTTTTGAAGAATTGTCGGGATATAAAACAATTTCCTGCATTCGACTGGGTCCGTTTAGAAAAAAGTAATAAAATAAAATAAATCATTTCACCTGCGCTTTTCTGAACCAAAGAAGGCAGAGCTGCTATGAGTCAATATACAGCAGCGTCCGTCTAATGAGCCGCTGCGCACCAGGACACTCTTGATAAAATGACAAGGATTTTGATTTTGATTATTAAGGAAACTACATCAAAAAAATAAACTGCAGCTACAACATGCACTGCAGAGCGGGTTCTAACTGGGTGAGGCCATAGGTGATTCTCAGTTTCTCAGAAAGCTTTTATTATTTTTATTAATTTTTTTATTTTTACACAGAGTAGAGCGCAATGTGAAGCTTCACTGTAGAAGCAACTCGTACTAGAAACCGCTGAAAAAGTCCTGTCTGTGGATCTATGGACTCATTTTACTCTGACCCCAAAACACCTGCCAGACAGACAGTACTGCAGCCAAGATTACCTTCAACCATGCCCGCCGACAGGGGGGGCCAAACGGGTCAGTTGTCCCAGGCCCAGGAGAGAGGGGGGGCCCAAAACTGACACTCTGACTGATAGTCGCGCACGCTGATAGCAACCCGACTTTTGACAGGCAAAGCTGTCAGCTGGCCTTGCTCCAACAATATTTAACTTTACGAAATACATTAACATTTTGCTAATTAAAAATGTTCATATTTAAAAGCAAGTTATGTTTTTTTCTGACTAACATTGAGCAATTTTTTAAAACTTTTAAAAAATGTAACATCCCATCCTTTATCGATTTTGTATACCGGCTTTTCCCTACATCAAGCCGTATCTGATGGGGAAACGCAGCTCGACATCATACAGGGTCGTGGGGGCTCATCCATTCTGGATGAGCCCCCGTTAAATTACACTTCAATAAAGCTAAATAATGCCTTTTTATAAACTCATGAGTTGTGCTAATTAATTGTTGAGCAATAACAGGCAAAGCAGAGACTGATTATTGTAATGAGCAATCTGTGTTAAATTAAAATGGATGACATCATAATGTTGGTTATGTGTCCTGAATTGTCCAGGTTGTGGTTAGCCTTGTATGATCATAGGATTTTTTATACTGAATATGACAGGGAGCCAGTGGAGTTAATGTACAGGTGTGAAGTAGATGATGTAATGATGAAGCTGCTTTCTGTTGTACTAGTTGTAGTTTATGGAGATTTTCTGGAGGACAGGGAGGGAAGGAAGCTGAAACTGTAAAGTGGACTGTGGACCAGTTTGGCTAAAGTGTGAAGAAAGAACTTGATGCTGCAGAGATGAAAGTTAACTAGGTGATGTTCTGGATGTGGAAAGTGAAGGAGAGGTTGGAGAAGCTGTCCAGGATGACACCAAGGCTCTGAAGCTGAAAGATGGGACAGAGACAGGAATGGTCACTGCATATTGTAAAACTACCAGATTTGGTTAAAGTTGACTTTGCACAATAAGCAGGTGAGGTAACTAATGTGACATGATGTCCACGGTCCCGGGAATATATGGGCTGACTCGAAAAAAATTTCAGTCAAACTGATTATTTTTGCTTTAACTCATGATTTAGCCTTACATTGTCTTGATATGACCCTAAGGTGCGCACCCCCCTTTGAAAAATCCTGGATCCGCCCCTGCTGGGGTGATGTGCTCTACTTTCTTAGTCTTAGTTACAGAAATGTTTAAACCCACTTACAGATCTGTTGCATAATATTAGGGTTATTTGCCCTGTGGCTTGTTTTTTCTCTGGTAGCATAGAGCGAAGATTGTTGACATACCTTTGATTGTTGTCACGATCCTCGTGGGTCTCAAGTTTGGAGTGGAGCGAATCTGTTTAGTAATGGAATTCCAACATTTCCAGCAGGTTTACTCCTATCATTTGTTTTGGGAACAGCCCGTTGTTTTACTTTGCTAGTTAAAATCTGTGGTCAATCCACTTTTTTCAAACTGAGATAGCTGACTAAAAAAAATGTAATCTATGTTTTAATTGCAACTTGGTTAGATTACTGCACTGCACTTCACTCTGGGTTTAACAAAAGTCTAGTGGCTTGACTGCACCTGGTCCAAAATGCTGCCGCTCTTCTTTTAACTGGTACAATAAAACGAGACACATTTCTCCAGTTTCAGCAGCAATTCACTGGCTAATGGTTCACATTCGGATAGATTTTAAAATTATTTTATTTGTTTTTAAATGTCTTCATGGCCAGTATCTGTCTGAAAAACAAAGAGAATGCAAAGAGGTAACCACACTTTCTCTGTCGTTGCACCAAACCTCTGCAGGCCATTTCACTTTCTGTGTTTACTGTTCTCTTAAAACAGATATTTTTTCCCTAGTTTGAGATGTTAGCATTTTGTTTGTTTTTGTGGATCTGCATTTTATTTTACATTTTGCTGGCTTTAACTTCTTATTCTGTTTGGAATTACTAGTTTTTAGACTGTATAAATAATGTTGCGTTGATATTATTACTTGTTAAAAAGGGAGGAAATAGTTGTTTTGTAAGCACAAGTTCTTCAAAAACAGCTTTACATCACACAATCTTTTATTCTGACTTGAATAAAAAAATATTGTAGTTGATTATAAAAGGCACAATCTGAATTATCAGATTCACATCCAGGCAATGAAAACACTACCAATTATCATTAATCTACAGTTTATAACCATTATCATCACCTTTCACAGTGACAGGTCTAACATCTCAGTCTCTGCCCTGACAAGACAAATCTCACGGAGGGTGCTCTAGTGTGTAATTACACAAACCAAAGGCTGAGTTTTAAGTTGTTCTCTGAGCACATTTTGATTGTGGTCGGAGTGGACAGAATGATTCCTTTCTGCTTCGCTTTTAGCCCACTAATAGTCTTAAAGGCGGAATCCTATAGGAAATGTAGCAATTTATATACATTGCAACCCCAGATTCTATCAGTTTAAGTGCAGCTTTTCAAGCTCTGTGCGTCACTGGTTCCTAGTGACTGTAGAAAGAAAAAACCCTTTTTGTGGTAACGTGGTTGCAGCGTAATTTGTACTTAATGATACCAGTTTGAGGCGTTGAGGTGGGAGGATTTTTTTACTGTATTGGTGTGCTGTGCGCAAGGAATAAACAGTGGATAAAATGCACCAATAGAAACTGTTAAGGCCTCCTTTAGAGGGGGGAGGTGAAATGACGGGCCTGAGTTGAAGCTCCTGATGTTACAAGTCCCTTAAAATGCCCCTTAAAAGTGTGCACGTAAATTGCATGTAAGGTAATTATGCGGTCCTGAATTCAAGCGCAAGCGGCGTATCAACCCACCGCAACACCACTGGTTCTGTGTCAGTAAACATGAAACACAACCATTAACTCTCCTATTGATTATAAATGAGACATGTTGCTACAGGTGGAAGGACATTAAACGTAGTGGTTCATGTTTTGAAGGCTGGCCGCTGATAAAAGCCCCTGGCTCTGGGAGAAGTGAGTGGAGAGGAGGGCATTGAGACACCGAAACACAGCACATGTAGTTCAAAAAATGCAGGAATAATAAAAACGAAACTTATAAACAGACTAAGAGGTGTTTTAGACTGCATCTGGTTAGTGGATCTGTTTTCTGATCCAGCGTGCAGCCATGACTGGTTCTGAATGAACATACGCAGTACCGGACTGTACCGCTTACTTTCACCACTGGTCAGGACCAAAATTATTTACAACTCTGATCGCTCTTCCTGCTGCTCTGTTAACACTAACTGCAGCAGGAATTACTGATGGCCACAAGCTGTGAAAGAAGCTGAAACGGCTTCGCAGAAGGCGCCGTTTAGACTGAGCTCTGAATGGACAGTGCCGTGCATGGGTCATTTGCGGTTATTTTTATGCATAAAGGGAAATATTCCCTGTTCCCTGCTCAAAGTTTGGAGGTTGGTGATGTGCGTGTCTGCTGATTATGCAGGAATGAATAGAGATGTTCACACCTATACAGTATGTTTTTCATTCTATCGAACTAAGCCTATGGTTGAAATAGGAGAAATATATATGTTTTTAAGTCTTGTGCTACATTAAAAACACAGAAAAAATAATCTGCCTCCTAAATCATGTTTGGATATCACAAATAGAAGGTTGACTGATGCATGGCTTTAATTTTAGTATGACAAATGCACCGTAGTCCAAAGCGTTCTTCAATTTCCTCATTTTCAGTTCACATCAGCTGGTAACTAGGAATGTTCTCTATCCACAGACGCTATTATTTACAGATTTCTCCTGATACAGAAATGAAGATAATTGAAGATACTCTAGTGTCCTAGTAAAAATGTTCCCGCAGCAATGTACAGGGGCGGTTATGTTATTGCACAATCCGTTAACGTTAATTCTCGCTCTTCTGCCATGAGTTCAAAGCTTTTTTCATTGTCTTCGGTTAATGGCAGCAGGAAACTATAAATATTGGCCAAAGTCACTTTGTCAGTTTGTTCCATTTCAGATCTCCTGATACATAATATGAAATGTGTCCCATATCTTATCATGTACATAAGTACATAAGACATCCTCTGCCTTATTTCTATTTCTATTTTGTATTTTTATTCTTATTTGTCTTATCTACTTCTTTTTTTTTGATCCACTGTATAAACACTTTTTTCTCACAAATAGGTTTTTCACATTTTATTTACAGTTTGTGCTCTGCCGACTTGTTCATAGTTTTGTTGTGGCAGGTCACAAATGTGTCAGTACTCATTTAAAGGGGACATATCATGCAAAATCCACTTTGTTAGCCCTCAAATACATTTTGTTGTCACTCTCTAGGATAGCAGAAAAGTTGAATGTAGTCTCTCCTGGTACTGGGTAGATATCTTTATATTCTGTTTGAGTTAAGGTTTCTCAAGTCGTCAAGTTCTCCATTACTTTTTTTTTTATCATTCACATCACAGTATTTGCTGCGGGACTGCTAAACAAGGTCATGGACTTCCAGCTCACTAATTTTGTGAATCTGCCATTTTTATTTTTTGCTAGATTTTTAGTCCAAGCTGAAGGATGCGGAAGCGATAAGTGAAAATGTTTGGTTACTGGGTTATTACCTCATGCAATTCGTTACAATGTCCCGCAGCATACTACAAAAACGGCCAAACAGGGTGGACCGGAATGACCTGCAACCTGGAGTTGGGGTATGAAGTTCTGTATTTGCATTTAAAGAGACTGCAGCAAAATGAGTTGCTCTCAGATGACCCTTGGAACAAGGCCAAAAGCTGGTTAAGCTACAATAACGAGGAATTCAGATTGGATTTCATTGCAGTTCCACTTTATATCGACCACTGAATGATTTTAATGTGAGAAGGGAGAACTTTAAAGCATGATATGTCCCCTTTTTAAAGTAGTCAGCTGTACTTGTTAGTATTTTGACACCAAAAATCCTTGGTAATTCTCAGCTCTTTTTTAGTTCTAATTCCAAATTATTCTATTCCATGTGTTGTGCAGGAGTTGCCCTCATTCCTTATGGTCTGCCATGTCTAAGGGAACTTTTTCGTTTTTTGATTTCACTGACTAATCCACATGACCGCCACAATGCTGACGCAATGATACATATGGGCCTGCAGCTTCTGACTGTAGCCCTGGAGTCTTCACACATTGTTAACTACCAGTCTTTACTAGTCCTGGTTAAAGATGAGCTCTGCAGGCATCTGTTTCAGGTAAAATAGAATGCACTTGTTGAGTGTGTTTGTATTTTCATGTTGGTTTTCTGTTTTTGGCATATTTCACCATTCCTCACAGAATATAAAAGTGATGCTTAGCCAAAACTTTTCCTAGTAGTTTGAAACTGTAGTACTTCCACTATGTTATATGTTAACTTTAACAGTATAATTTATGCTGCCGTTTGTGCTTGTTTTAAAATAATGGCAATGTTTAAATTATTGTTAATGAAACAAATATTTTGAGATTGGTGAAGTGGAATTAAGTAAAAAAATTTTTTTAAAGACTGTCAATATCTTTTGTAATGATGAATGTGACCTGTGTTGTAGCTGCTGAGTGTGGAGCGCATGAACCTCTATGCTTCCTCAATGAGAGTTTGCTTCTTGCTTTTTGAAAGTATGAGAGAACATTTGAAGTTTCAGCTCGAGGTAACTCTCTTCATTGCTTTTTTAAATAGAAACTTAAACATCGTGTACATAAACTTTTGGCATCCTTCCGTTAACATTTGTTCAACAAACTAACAAACCATTTGCTCACAATGCAGATGTACCTCAAGAAACTGATGGACACTATCACATCAGAGAACACTAAGATGCCCTATGAAATGAAAGAATTGGGTCTGGAAGCTTTGGTCCAGCTCTGGAGGATCCCCAGCTTTGTCACTGAACTGTACATTAACTATGACTGTGACTTCTACTGCTCAAATTTGTTTGAAGACCTCACCAAGCTACTCTCCAAGGTAATATCTACCATTATCAATGTATTTAAATGGTTAATTTTGATAGGATAAGCTTAAATTTGAATGTCAATGGTCTCGATGATTACTATCTTTCTGAAACGAATAAAGAGCTTTTATTTCCTTGGCATGGTCCTCAACAACAATAAAATATCCAGCCTACTTTTACAGAATAGCCTTCTTCTGGGAGTCAAACAGATTACAAAGCAACTTGACCTTGGTAAATGGATTGTGAAGTTATGTACAAATTTGCTGTTGGTTGCAATTAGTTGTCAAAAATACATTCTCGTTTCATACTCAACGCAATCTTTCTTTCTGCTGTTCTTTCATGTATTTGTTCTTATTTACCTACTATACTTGTCTTTCAGATTCCTATCAGAAAACTCTTTACATTCTTACTTTTTTTGTTGCTCCCTTTTTTAGAATACATTCCCTGTGTCAGGACAACTCTACACCACTCACCTGCTTTCACTGGAGGCCCTGCTCACAGTAATTGATAGCATTGAAGCCCACTGCCAGTCCAAGGTGGAAACCACAACAATTCAGCTGAGCCAATCAGACACACTGCTCGCAGATGGCGAAGGATCATCCTCAAATGGAACAAACTTAATAGCTGGTATTAGTCCATACATCACATCACATTGCATTTGCTTTTATTATTTTCTATTAGTGTATTTAATTTTAATGTCGGTCCGTCCGTCCGTTTTCTTCCGCTTATGCGGGGTCGGGTCGCGGGGGTAGCGGCTTCAGTAGGGAGGCCCAGACGTCCCTCTCCCCAGCCACTTGGGCCAGCTCCTCCGGGGGAATCCCAAGGCGTTCCCAGGCCAGCCAGGAGACATAGTCCCTCCAGCGTGTCCTGGGTCTTCCCCTGGGCCTCCTCCCAGTGGGACGTGCCCGGAACACCTCACCAGGGAGGCGTCCAGGAGGCATCCTAACCAGATGCCAGAGCCACCTCAACTGGCTCCTCTCGACGTGGAGGAGCAGCGGCTTTACTTTGAGCCCAGACACACTACGGAGAAAACTCATTTCAGCCGCTTGTATCCGGGACCTCGTTCTTTCGGTCACGACCCAAAGCTCGTGACCATAGATGAGGGTAAGAATGTAGATCGACCGGTAAATCAAGGGCTTCGCCTTTTGGCTCAGCTCTCTCTTCACCACAATGGATCGATACAGTGCCTGCTTCACAGCAGATGCCGCACCAATCCACCTGTCGATCTCCCGCTCCATCCTCCCTTCATTCGTGAACAAGACCCCAAGATACATGAACTCCTCCACTAGGGGCAGCACAACCTCCCCAACCCGGAGAAGGCACTCTACCCTTTTCCCGGTTCAAGACCATGGTCTCGGATTTGAAGGCACTGATTTTCATTCCGGCCGCTTCGCACTCTGCTGCAAACCGCTCTAGTGAGAGCTGTAGATCACCCCCTGATGAAGCCAATAGGACCACGTCATCAGCGAATAGAAGATAGGCAATCCTAAGGCCACCAAAACGGATCCCCTCAACAGCTTGGCTGCGCCTAGAAATTCTGTCTATAAAAGTTATGAACAGAATCGGTGACAAAGGGCAACCTTGGTGGAGTCCAACTGTCACCGGAAACAAGTCCGACTTACTGCCGGCAATGCGGACCAGATTCTGACACCAGTCATACAGAGACCTGATAGCTCTTATTAAAGGGCCCGGTACGCCATACTCCCGGAGTACCCCCCACAGGATCCCTCGGGGGACATGGTCGAATGCCTTCTCCAGATCCACAAAGCATATGTAGAATGGTTTGGCAAACTCCCATGCCCCCTCCACAATCCTGCTGAATGTGTAGAGCTGGTCCAGTGTTCCACGGCCAGGACAAAAACCACACTGCTCTTCCTGAATCCGAGATTGGACTATCCGACGGACCCTCCTTTTCAAAACCTCTGAATAGACCTTACCAGGGAGGCTTAAGAATGTGATTCCTCTATAGTTGGAACACATCCTCCGGTCCCCACCACCCCAGAGCCGTGTTAACCAACACAGCCCCACAACATCCAGAGCATTAAGGTACTCAGGGCGAATCTCATCCATCCCCGGAGCCTTGCCACCGAGGAGCTTTTTAACAACCTCGGCAACCTCAGCACCAGAGATGAGAGAACCCGACCCAGAGTCCTCAGTCTCTGCTTCCGCAATGGAAGACGTGTTGGTGGGATTAAGGAGGTCTTCGAAGTATTCTGCCCACCGACGCACGACGTCCCTAGTCGAGGTCAGCAGCACACCACCCCCACTATAAACAGTGTTGGTACCGCACTGCTTCCCCCTCCTGAGACGCCGGATAGTGGACCAGAATCACTTCGAAGTCCATGGCCTCTCCGAACTCTTCCCACGCCCGAGTTTTTGCCTTGGCAATAAGCCGAGCCGCCTGCCGCTTCGACTGCCGGTACACATCAGCTGCTTCAGGAGTCCCACAGGCCAATAAAGCCCGATAGGACTCCTTCTTCAGCTTGACGGCTTCCCTCACCACTGGTGTCCACCAGCGTGTTCGAGGGTTGCCGCCGCAACTTGCACCGACAACCTTGCGGCCACAGCTCCGACTAGTCGCCTCAACAATAGAGGCGTGGAACATGGTCCATACAGACTCGATGTCCCCCGCCTCCCTCGGGATGTGTACAAAGTTCTCCCTGGGGTGGGAGTTAAAGCTCCGTCTCACAGGGGACTCTGCCAGACGTTCCCAGCAAACCCTCACAATACGTTTGGGCCTGCCAGGTCTGACCGGCTTCCTCCCCCACCATCGGAGCCAACTGACCACCAGGTAGTGGTCGGTGGAGAGCTCCACCCCTCTCTTCACCCGAGTGTCCAAGACATGCGGCCGCAGATCAGATGAAACGACAACAAAGTCAATTGTTGAACTGCGGCCTATGGTGTCCTTGTTCCAAGAGCACATGTGGACACCCTTATGCTTGAACATGGTGTTTCTGATGGACAATCCATGACAAGCACAGAAGTCCAACAACAGAACACCACTAGAGTTCAGATCAGGTGGGCCATTCCTCCCAACCATGCCCCTCCAGGTCCCACTGTCATTGCCCATGTGAGCGATGAAGTCCCCCAGCAAAACGAGGGAGTCCCCAGGAGGGGCACTCTCCAGTACCCCTTCCAAGGACTCCAAAAAGGCTGGGTAATCTGAACTGCGGTTTTGTGCATAAGCACAAACAGTCAGAACCCGTCCCCCCACACGAATGCGGAGGAAGGCCACCCTCTCGTTCACCGGGGAGAACCCCAACGTGCAGGCACCAAGATGAGGGGCAACAAGTATGCCCACCCCAGCTCGGCGCCTCTCACCAGGGGCAACTCCAGAGTGGAAGAATGTCCAGCCCCTCTCGAGGAGACTGGTTCCAGAGCCAGAGTGATGCGTCGAGGTGAGTCCGACTATCTCTAGTCGGAACCTCTCAACCTTGCGCACGAGCTCAGGCTCCTTCCCCACCAGAGAGGTGACATTCCACATCCCAAGAGCCAGCTTCTGCAGCCGAGGATCTGAACGCCAAGGTCCCTGCCCTCTACTGCCACCCGTTGCACAATGCACCCGACCCCTTTGGCCCCTCCGACAGGTGGTGAGCCCATCGGAAGGTTATTTTTAATGATAATGAAATATTTGTATATATTAACATTCATGTAAGATGTGATGCCAAACATTTTTTTCTTTAGATCTTAGCAGCATGGATAGTCCTAATAACTCTCCAAAAGTGGTAAATGCGTCAGGATATCCACCTACCACTGGATACCTTATGGCTGAGAAGATGAGACTGGGTAGGGAGGATCAAGGTGACAGTGATATTGGTGAGGGTTCTTGAAAACCAAAAAACACATTTGAAGTATCTGGGGGAAATTTCGATGGCTAGTGAATAAAATTTTTTTCTTTAGTGGAGAAGGGAGCACCAAAACAGCCCCCCCGTTTTTCTACATGTTTACCTGAGACACTGCAGCTGATGGAAATTAGAACCAAGAAAAAAGTAAGGGTTTTGGATTAGTTAAGATTCTTTTTACATTGCATCTAGTTTTTATAAAAACTGCATTAGACCTGGCTTGTGTTCAGCTTCTCATCACAGGCACAGAGCAGTTTAACCAGAAGCCTAAGAGGGGAATCCAGTTCCTTCAGGAGAAAGGCCTACTTAGTGACCCCTTGGATACAAAACAGGTGGCACAGTGGCTCAGAGAAAACCCCCGTCTGGACAAAAAGATGATCGGGGAGTACATCAGCGATCGCAAGAACATGGAACTCCTGGACAGCTTTGTGAAGTACAATGATATGTCACTCTTTTGTCAGTTTTGGTATCATTAAATGTTCATTCTAAAATAGACCCTTTTTGTAGTACATTCACCTTCCAGGGACTTCGTATCGATGAGGCCTTGCGGCTGTACTTGGAGGCCTTTAGACTCCCTGGGGAGGCTCCCGTAATTCAGAGGCTACTGGAAACATTCACAGACAACTGGCATGTAGGTCTAACCTGTTTTTTTTGTTTTGTTTTTTTTTGCTGCATCAAACTCCATTTTACCTGAAGAAAAAAACTACTGTAAAGCTAAAGGTACCACATCATAATTAGCAGCATTAGCCACTTTTCCATTGCCACTCAAAACATTGAAATCTAAATCTGTCCAGTAAATGTATCACAATCTGCGCAATTATGCACAATAAACCTTCATAAAGGGCAATTGTTTTGCTGATTTGATCTCATATATAGCCTTTTATAGTGTCTTACAAATTCCTGTTAACATGTCTGGTCGATGCAAGCTAATATCTTGTTGTGTAATACTCTTTGGCCTGTGCATTCTGCGCTTTAATTGGAAAACCATGCTTTGCAAAACCAAGACGCATGCTACAATTGGACACTGATTTTCACCCGATCGCTACATAGGTTAGGGAGAACAAACATCTGTGGCTGTGGTATGAGCGCAGGCTAAGATTTCATGTTTTGGATGCAAAAAAGTAAGTTGATAGGTTTTATGGATGAAAAGATACACACAGAAATGAACAATATTCTTTGAGGTCGTATACGACCTCATAGACCTTGAAGGGTTAACTTAACTTTGGTCCAGCAGAAAGCCTGCAACCTCCGCATCCGTTTTAAATCCCCGCTCCCTCATGAATTATCTCCACCTGCTAATAATAGCTGCACCAATATAGACTTTCATTCCTTCCTGTTATTACTTCTTTTCTTGGTTACTTTCTCTTCCTTCTCGTTTGGCATAGAGTATGGATAGTCCTCCATTTAAACAAGTAAACAGTAAATAGAATGAGCTAAGGTCGTTTTTGTTTTCTACTCCTCCTCTACCGACGGCACTACTTCATGTAGAAGAAAGATAGGGAAAATGCGTAAGGCTGACAAGTTTGACCCCTTTCAGCTACTGAAATCAGAAATAGTGACGCAACCTGGCGCCACCTAGTGAGTGCACCAACACCTATGTGATTCTAAACTACTAATGCCAAGTTATGAGAACGCTTTCATTTTTGATATGTTATTAGACTTGGCTAGCATATGTATTTATAAAAGCAATACTTGAATTTTTCTTAATAAAAGCCAAATTAGTTTCACACTATCCCTTTAATTTATCACAAAAAGTTGTTTTAAGATGATTTTAGGCGACAGATGTACACCTCCAAACTTCATCTTTTCAGTCAGTTCATCAGGATTATGAACCAATTTTAATTCGGCTCAGACTTGTCGGAAGTAAGTCTTAGCCTGTTAGGATTCAGCGGGTCTGAAGCCTGTCAGGCCTGCTGACAGGCTGCTGAGACCAGCCCCGCTGCTCCAGCATTATTACTTGGCCAGACTGTGTGTGAGTTCCCGCAAACTGGCTCTTTTTTTCGCATCTGAAAAGTCACTATAAAGTGTTTGCAAAGTTAGTGGGGAATATCTGCGCACAACAGATATCAAATGTGAAAGTGTTGGCTGGATGTTTTTGGTATTTTAGGTGAATTATAAATTGTTTCGCCACTGTGTGTGTGTGTGTGTGTGTGTGTGTGTGTGTGTGTGTGTGTGTGTGTGCGAGTGTGTGCGTGTGGAGCAGGCTTGCTTTCTGTGGCTTGGAAAGAGGAGGGGGAGAACTGCTCAGCGAGTATAGCTGTTATATATATATATATATATATATATATATATATATATATACTATAGACTATAAGTCACACTTGTTTTCATAGTTTGGCCAATCCTGCAATCTATATACCAATTTTAAACGGTAAATCATACTGACCAACATGAACCTGTACCACATAAAGAGAGAACACGTTTGTATGTTGTTTTTGCGGTTTCAGTATGCATTCACGCAGCGGGGCGTTGCGTGGTGCAGCTCGGAGGGGTGCCCAGACCACGACAGAACCCTGTTATTGGGCTGTCCGTGAAGCTAACAACGACAGCTACTGCTAGCTTACAGGTCTGTTGTCCGGGCGGTTTACAACTTCACTGATGCACATGAGCTTTATGTTGCTCTCAAACGTTCTTGTCGTACTGTTAGCTTAGCACGTAGCACCACTACTTTCATGGTCTAATTTAAAGTCTGACAACTTTGAGCACAATGGCCCGTTACACTGAAAGGCAGAACGTTTTGATATCCTATTGCATCAGCAGCTCAATCCCAAACATTTAGCATTGCTATCTTTGCAAAAGTAACTGACCAGCAATCTAATCACAACGAGGCAACAGCTAGTATGTTTTTGAATCAGACGATTCATTTGCCTACCGTCCATAAGATCACCGCTGCATGACTGAAGGACTTCCCCTGGAGCCGCAACGCAAGAGCGCTCCGGCTGTCTCGGTAGTGCCGGTTGATGTAGTCAGGATCCATGCAAAGTGAATGTCGAACTTGATTTGGCTTGAATGGACATCAGCCTCCATGTTGCTATTTATTAACACCGAGCCAAATTTCCCACTGTGAAGGTCCGCCTCGGTAAAGTCGCATTGCAGAGCCGTCCGCACCAAGTGACACAAAATGGTTAAAAATGTCCTCGTTCGTTAAATGAGGCCACTTCTTCATGTCTTCCTCTGAGTCATGAATAGTTTGAGGCTGTGGCACTGACCTGCCATTTCGATCGCTCTGCAATTTTTGGAAATGTTGCTGCGACAGTTTATCATTTTAGTCAAGCTAATGTTATCTGGCCTATGGAAGTACTTCCGCGTTCGAAAATAAGGTGGATATTGCGGAGCGACTTATAATCTGAAAATTATGGTATATAAAAATGATTTTGCTGTGATCAAAAGTCTGCGATACTTAAAAACTGTCTCTGTTGAGCTGGCCGTGCCAGAGAACAAGTCACAACACATCATCTCAAGGCACTTTACAAAGTCAAATTGAATCAAATCATACAGATTGGTCACAAAGTTTCCTATCTGAGGAAACCTAGTAGATTTATAAAGTCTTGACAAGCAGCATTCACTCCTCATTAAAGAGCTTAGAGCCACAGTGGACAGTTGTCTGCATTGGGTCTCAACTCATGTTCACAGGCAGCATCTCTCAGCGTCTCTTTGTGGATTGCAAGGGCTCCGGCAGACAGCTTAACACAACGCGGGAGATAACCAGATATTTTGCTTGTGTTCTCACTGCCCTGAGCCCTTTAGGGACAGTGGGCCCCTGGGCAATTGCCCAGTTGCCCATACGGTTAATCCAGCTCAAGCAACATTCGGTTCTACAAGAATCAAATGTAAATAGAAATAATGAATACATTAAGTTTTTGTTTTTTTCTTCTGATGAGATTGTAACTGGAAAAATCTGTCTGACCAGTTCAAATGAATAACATTCTACAACACCTGGAGTAGTCTGTCACAGAAACCAAAACCATTCTGACAAATCCACCCTGCAATGTAGATACAAATAACTATAAGTTAAATAAGGGGTAAAAATAATACAAAAGGAAGGAACCTCTTTACATGTGTTCATCTGTGTAGTTTTGTCACAAATAATGTGGTTTCTTCCATTATGGATCCCAGGTTTTTAGAAAATGAAATCTGTATAGCCACACTGAAATGGTAAAGAAAATCAAACTAATTAACTTACTTTTGAGGGTCAGATTACTCAGAATACCAATCTTCTTGGTGTGTTTGAACATGCACAACACCGGAGAACGTCAAAAGTTGCCTTTAGATATTTTCCTAAGAAATCTAGAGATTGTGTTTTGCATTATATAATAATTTGTATATTTGCAGAAAGTCAATGGCTCTCCTTTCATGAGCAACGATGCAGGCTTTGCTTTGGCCTATGCTGTGATTATGCTGAACACCGATCAGCATAACCATAATGTCCGGAAGCAGAACATCCCCATGACTGTTGAGGTAAGTGACAACAGTCAGTGAAGCTTACTCTCTTTGAAATGCAGGAAAACACACCCTGTGTTTCCTAGCCATCTTTTCATCTTGGCAATGGTTTCATGGTGCTAGCATTTGTCTACATCCATTCTGGCAGGTCAGAACTCGACCGCCAATGGTTACAGCAAGTGGTTGTTCTGAAGTAATCTTAAACAGAGCAGAGAAGGGAGTGGGCTAGATGTCTCTCTCTTGGTTTATCTGAACTGTCCCTATTTTTTTTGCTGAAGATTAAACATGGTCTTTGGGGAATTTGTGAATGGTTTGTGGGTGGGCTGCTTTCACTGACAAATCAAAGCAAGCAGATTTTCCTTTTTGGTTGTCTTACTCTCACTTATGCATATGTTGTATAGTTAAATACCCCCTTTGCAGAACACATTATCTTCCTCAAACTACGTTTTAGTTAAGTGGTGGCTAGCACCTTACCATTTCTGCCTGTTTGCATTGTCTAACATGCACCACAGCATCTGCTGGCAGGGACAATAATTTTGATTAACAAATCAAATTTTGTCTTTGATGATGAGTTGTGTTAAATGACGTGGTTTGTGGAGGGATATTTGTGGTTCAACACAATAATGCAAGCAGGTGGTCTCAGATCTCCAAAGTTGAAGAGTGAAAATATGTTTACATATACATATAGAACATTACACAGAAATGGTTTGATACTTAGCACCCTACACCACTCTTTGCCTGTCTGCCCATGTTTATTTCTCTGTGACCCTGGAGAGTAGCTGTTATTTTCCCTCTTCAGCACCCAAGGTATCACATACCCTGCCTAATGAAGGCAAAAACTGAGGCTCGAGGCAATCAATCATCACTTGTGGTTATGTTTATTTGGACGAACGTCTTGGGTTTAAACAATGTTTTCCTAAGCATAGATATTAAGCATATTAAGTGTGCTTCCACCCTTGGGTCTTAAAGTTTTGGTTTGATTTTCATTTAACAAAGGGCCAGAATGCTTCATTGTCTGCACTAGGCTTGTCTGTAGAAACACATACACCGATGTTAAAGTAAAGCTTGTCTTAGGAAATAACACAACTATTCTTAAACAATACTTAGCTTTTATTCTTTGTTTGATCTTGTTTTTCCTAACAGCAATTCAAGAAAAATCTCAAAGGTGTTAATGGAAACAAGGATTTTGACCAGGACATGCTAGAAGACATCTACAATGCTATCAAGTAAGAAACTAGAACACAGCAGAGCTCTCCTACTCTCATTACTCTTGTTATGCAATTACACTTGTTTTATTATGAAGGTAATTATTAATTATCATTGCCAATTATAATTGAATAACATATAATTCAAAATCAAAGGATGGCTATAACGAAAATTATTTTAAATGGTTGTGATCAAGGGCTATAAGCCTGTAATAATTAGTACTAACAATTGGCTTATTAATTAGCAGTTATTAATTTATTTAACCAGTTGTTGACTTAACATTTAATAGTTAAAATCACAAAACTCAAGTCCAGGATTTGAAATTCACTCCTCTAAAGGCAAGACATAATTATATTTACAAGGAATCAATGAAGGCACTGGTTAAACTGAGATGTTAAACTTTACAGGGTCACTTCAGGTTGTAACACAAAGAAACAAAAAATTATTCTCCATAATCAAAATCACTTTCATCTGATTCAGAGCCTGGCATTCCATCAATACTCTCTGAGGTCTGGAGGGGCGATTCTTCAGATGTAGCATTACAATTACATCACAGAGACTTTTGCTTTTAAACAGAAACATCTACCTTGAGAACATTTTCCAACTTTACAAGAACGAGATGTATTCAGGACCACATCTGGAGCAGCAGCGAAGGTCATCCACTTAATCGTCAATACCCTATCATCTAAAATCCAGGCATGAAACTCAGGAAAAAGAGCACAGATCTGTTCAAGTGATCTCCAGTGAATAGCTGCTTGATAATTGGCTCGCAAGCTGTGCTGATAGAGGGCATCTTTTGTAGGAGGTAAAAGCTTCTCTGATGGAGAAGACACACAGAATATGTTGTACCGTGCTTCATTGGCATTTGACACCGGCTGACCATATAAATGGCAAACAAACCTTTCCAATTCAGAACTACAGCTATCTTCCAAATCAAAGCTATGACCTAGTTTGATAAAGGCTTCACACAATCTCTCTTCTTTCATCAGTAATTCCAAAGCCTTTTTCTTACCCTTGACAAAGAAACCACTAACTCAATCACAGCCTGTAAAAACATGGAGCCCATTTAACGCTTCACTCATCACAACACCTAGAAAAGAAGTAACTCTGCCGATATCAATCATACATGTATGTTGTTGCGTACCAGTTAGGAAGAACAGATTCAAATGAGCAGGCAAGCGAGAATTCAGAGAAATGGCCATAACTGCAACATCTGTATCAGGACTTCTAATAATGACAGAGCTAAATGTCTCAGCAGCATGCTTAGCATGTAGTAAAAGTCTGGTGTCTGCCTCCTCATGGTCACATAAAGTCAGCTCTGGTACAACAGACAGACAAACTTTACCATCAATACACCTCAACAGATGGCATTCCTTTCCGTGAACCACAAAAATTGCAATGTCCTGTTTCAGTGAACTGAGATCAGTATCTTTCCATACAGAGAAGAGGAACTCTACAAAGGATTCTTTGTCACCATCTGATAAGAATTTACCCCACTGTTTTGGAGTTTTCCGATCTTTACTGTATATGCTTATCTTTTGGGTCCCTGAAAAACTATGGCGTGATCGCTCAATATTTTTTATACTAATAGCAGGGTACCTGTCAGTAACAAAATCAACACATTTGCAGCTATACCTATAGGCAAGGCTAATGACAAGCAGGAGTATTTTATCAGCTACCTCACCAAATGTGCTTGGAACAGAGCTAAAAGACTGCAAAACTGCCATACCATCAATCATCAATGCTGCACCATAAGGCTTTCGATCAAGTAGACAGTGTGTGACTTTTTCTTCTATAAAATTTAGGCGAGCTGCCTTGTCAGTCTTAGCAAGTTTTGTGCCACCATCAGCTGCAAGAGGATATAGAACTGGCCCAAGAGAATGAGATTGAATTTCGTGCAGATCTACCTTGCTGTTTTGACCAATAATAAGAAGCCTAGCAAATATGTTTCGATCACTCTTCATATCAGACTCTTTAGATAACTTTTTGGACTTCTTTTTCTTAAGGTCTTTGAAGGTCTTCAGCTTCATCATTTTTAGTGGTCTAAACACATCTGTTTTGTTTTGTTGACCAGGCATTCTTATATATAGTGCTGGAAGCATATACTTTAGTGTGGGAATATGCACATTCCAATCAGACTCTCTAGTTGATCTGATAACACTAAGTAATACCTGGACAATATCTAGATAAGAACTCCAGAGGGCAAATGTAGGACTAGATTCACTCTTAGTGTCAACATACTCCTGATATCAATTCATGATATCTTGGAAATCCTCAGCCTGGATGAAATCAAAAACTGACCTAGGAGACAAGTGATACGATGTTTTCACAGTATTCATGACTTGATTTATCTTTTCTGAATCTTCATCCGGTAATGAGGCCACAAAGCTAGCAAATTACAGGCACTGTAATGCCTCATATAGAAGCTTGTGAGCTCTAATACTACGTTATAGTGATGGCTTGAAAGTTCTCCATTCACTGATCCCTTGGCAACAATCTCTGCTTCAACTGACAAATCTGATAGCCCTACATCACCAAATCGTTTCCCAGTCATTCCTAAGAAGGACATGCATGTATGGAACTCACCAAGATGCATCACAACACGCTTCTGAATATCGTTATCAAGCCAGCAAATCTCTTGTACCTTTGTTTTACCTTGCAACTTGTAACTGGTCTGCTCTCTCAATACTTCTCTTTAGAATTGTATTAACTGTGGTCAAGTCTGTTGGTGGGCTGCATAGTGGGGCAGTGGGTAGCACTGGTGCCTTGCCGCAAGAAGGTCCTGGGTTTGAGTCACCCTGGGTCTTTCTGCATGGAGTTTGCATGTTCTCCCTGTGCATGTGTAGGTTCTCTCCGGGTACTCGGGCTTCCTCCCGCAGTCCAAAAACATGACTGTTAGGTTAATTAGCCTCTCTAAATTCTCCTTATGTGTGAATGTGTGCGTGAATGGTTGTTTGTCCTGTGTGTCTCTGTGTTGCCCTGTGACAGACAGGTGACCTGTCCAGGGTGTACCCACCCATCTCTCCCATTTGCCAGCTGGAGATAGGCACCACCCCTCGCGACCCCAACAGGGATAAGCGTTTAGGTAAATGGATGGATGGATGTCTGTTGGTGAGTCTTCAATGACTGGCAGATAGTAGATCACAGATTTTTCACAAGTCTGACCTCTGGTAAAAGCTATATCAAACCCTGTCCAACCTGGAATCATGCCCAAAGCACAGGGGTGAACTTAGACAAAATATAATGACTTAGCCAACCTTAGGTTTTCTATGTGGAAAACCCTTTGATTTATCAGCAACACTGCCTGGACCTTGCCTTGCTTTACGACAATATATTTCAAGGGCTGATTCCTGGGGCTTTAAAAAAATTTAAATTAAATTTAAGCCACTAAATTAAATTTACAACCAATTTAAGGTTCACTCTCAATGACTTAAAAAATATTCCACTCGAACTATCTGAAATTTACCTTTCATCACTTGTCATAGTAGCCAAATATCTTGTGTATTCTTTGTAGCATCTTTTGTGATACCTTACTTCAATGGCAACAGAATCTTTTCCATGCACATCCTTGAGGATGGATTCATCGATTTTCAGTTCAGCTGCTCTAACTAAACTCCCTAGCAAAGAGAAAGACTAAATAAATAATTTCAACCATGAAGGGACCATGAAGAACAAGCAAATCATCTCTTCACTCCTTTTCTCTGATGTATTGTGGTACAGAACTGGCAGTTGGGTGACAAATTTATAATCTAATTAATCGACAAATAAAATTAACTGTTTGTCATCACTTCATGATCATCAGAAATTGTGTGCAGCCTTTTATTATTGAGACCAACACCTACTACTTCATTATGTGGGTAGGCCAAGGGTATAGGCATTTTAACCGATTTATTATTTTTGAAACGCATGCAAACATACAAGTTAAACATAATATACTCACTAGCATTTATAGTTTCAGCTTGTACCAATTTATCCTTCTGTGTCTTAGGTTTTTCTTTAATAAAGCGGTTAACCTTCTTGCAAATTATACACACAGCAGGGAAGTACATTGCCTGACCTTGGTACTGTACACTTCGATTTGGTCGTGGATCCCAACTGCTTTGGAGATGGTGGCCGGCTAGTTGATGATGACTGAAAATCAGAGCTCTTACCGCCACCACACCTTAACCATGCAGACCATTTTTAAGCTAATTTTTCAGCACTGGTTAGTCGCTTCTTGTCGATAAAAGATCTATAACAAGTTGGATGAAAACCAAGTTTATCTCCAGAAGGCCATAAAGAGTTTCGTCAGACATGGAATCATCATCATTGTTGTTATTTTTAGCAGCGAAATCGTCATCGAGTACACATACAGCCTCGGCCAACATGCGGTCAATCCCGTCAATTTCTAACCATTTATGGGCACAAACAGTCAGCTTCTTCCATCGAACACAGTTAGTGGCTGTGTCTGTTCTTTTTCTACCGATAATATATGCGTGATGCATATTTAATCTTCGTTTTCTTGCGTTTTTTTGTCGGATCGAACGGAAACCCGTTGCTCCATGGGGGCAGCCATGTTTGTTGTTCCCCCATTCTCACCTCCGAGGGGAGAGCAATCCTAAAGGATGCGTTCTGATTGGCTAACGGCTAGGCAGTTTGATTCAAGGGTAGAGTAGGCGTGTTATCAGGCTACCGATATTGTTCCATTCTTCAGTAATCACAGTAAAGAAAAACATGCCGCAAAGCAAGTGGAGAACTTTTGGTTATGGGCTCAAACTGCACTGATGATTTTATTGCAGGTGTCATTTTATAGTTCCTAAATAAGTGTAGCGAGCCTGAATGATACAGGCTTAAGCCTATGGCCTATAAGGTCACGGAGGTAATAATAGATTGCAAGAGGTCCAGGAGGATTGAACACGGTGCTCTCTGAGTACAGGGGGGAGATGTTGGAACGTGTGGACAGCATTTGGACTGTTAACACCTTCCACTTGGTGAAGAGACTTAATTTTGTTCCAACAGCCCTAGGCAAGACAACTTGTGTTCTTGTGTAAACAGGGTCTTAAATAATTTTGTAACTGGGCTTGAATACTGGACTCAATTTTTTTATCACTTAATATTTATTGCAGAGTTCATGCCAATGTAACTGTCTACGATTTACATCACTTAGTATATGACAAAAACACACCAGGGCCCAGTCAACTGACTGTAGCATTCCTGGTTGCAAATTTATTATAGAGCCTTCACTGCAGATATGAGCTGTTTGGAACAACTGCCATCATTTACATTCATACATTTTTAAAACATGTAGAAGACATACAACACTATCAATAACAATTCACTAACAGTTATTTTTAAGCCATCTATGACAACATTGATTGTAGTTTAATCCCTAACTGTCTTGATAATTATGTAAAACATGAATTTGTGTTTTTGCTGTCCAACCAATTAATAATTGATTTGGTAATTTAACACGGGTGGTGAGAACAGCACAGGGTATTGT
Source organism: Fundulus heteroclitus (assembly GCF_011125445.2). NCBI lineage: Eukaryota > Metazoa > Chordata > Actinopteri > Cyprinodontiformes > Fundulidae > Fundulus > Fundulus heteroclitus. Next base: position 943,930 of record NW_023396781.1, on the reverse strand, counting down.
GGGATGTAGATATAAATGTATGTACATGTAAATTACTATATTATTCATAAAAGGACAATAACTAAGGACTAAGATCCAGTATTATACCTGGTAGGTGTTGAAACATTAGTGGTATATATGTGCCATCTTGGCTGTGTGGTGGTTTGAGGTTAATTTGCAACAATAATCTACAAGAAGTAAATTACCTGCATTTGTTGTTTCCTTCCACCGATTTATACACAGTAACCCCCTATTTTACTCATTAATGCAACTTATTTCAAGATGAATGTTCTACTACTTCTCTTCGATAAGGACCTTGTTTTTTGTACTAAGGCATTAATCATGTAAGCATTACATTCAAGTTATAACTGTTTAACATGACGTTGTTGTACTAATATTAATCATATGGGATATTCCTAATCTAAACTTTCATTGATTTAAATTTATTTTTTTCAGTTTTTTTCTGCATGTATTTATTTTTCATTTCTATTTCTCTAGTTAATCACTGATATATTTTGATGCTCAGGAATGAAGAGATTGTGATGCCAGATGAGCAGACGGGCTTAGTGAAGGAGAACTATGTATGGAGTGTGTTGCTTCACCGTGGTGCCACTTCTGAGGGAATTTTTCTCCACCTACCACCAGGCAGCTATGACCATGACTTATTCACCATGACTTGGGGTCCAACCATCGCTGCTTTATCTTATGTCTTTGACAAGAGCCTTGATGACAACATCATCCAGAAGGCCATCACAGGGTTCAGGTATGGGAGTTTAGAGTGATCAGATTGTAAGGTGATGAAACAGTAACATACTAATACCAACAGTCAGTTGTTAGCCTGATCTCTATTGTTCTCCACAAATCTCCACTTTTTGTTGTTGACATTTTTTGAAGCAATTCTGATAAATCTTGTTCCTGTTTACAGTGAAGTCAATGGGGAACAAAAGGCTTGTTTTATAGATAAAACAATTGATAGTGTGAAAAACAGAAGTCCACTTAAGAATAAGTATAGTTTTGGATCTGTTTGCTGATATGCATGTACAATAATTTGGGCTTTTGTTTTTGCAGAAAATGTGCGATGATAGCAGCTCACTATGGCTGCAGTGATGTTTTCGACAACCTAATTATCTCCCTCTGCAAGTTCACAACACTGTCCAGTGAGGTGAGTTAGAAAAAAAAATGCATGTTAATGAAATTTAGGTTTTTTCTCACTGTTTCTCACTGAATCACCAACTGACCATATTCCAATAAATGGGGCACTTTAACTACCCCCAAGTAAGGTCGGTAGATAAAGGAAGACACAAGTAACAATCTGAATGCCTGGCACTTAAGTGTAAGCTCTCTTTCCCTGTGTTGTTCCTCCTTATTTACAAACCACCAAAATCAAACTCATCTTTTATATTTGAGATGTCAAATATTACAACTTTCTCTACATCCTCCACTGATGTTATCTTCTTAGGTCTTGTGAACGTCCATGTCTGCCCTCTCTCCTGTTGCTTTGCTGCTGTATTTCTTTAATTATGGACAGCTTTAATTTAAAGCAACTTAATACTGTTCCTTCACACAACAGAGGACCTGGTCATTGCAAACTCTGCCCCTCTCATCAACCTGCTGATATATGACCTATGGGCCTCAAGGGTATTTCTATAGAGTTGCCAATCTCATGCAGTCTTTCCAAGCCCAGACGAAGTATCTGCTTTAGAAACCTCTAAAATATCAACCTGGAAGATTTGACAGCAGATTTCTAGCATCTTTCCACGCATTTTTTATCAGCAGATGAAGCAGTGGAATAGTACGACAGCCACCTTATTAGCCTCGTGGACCAATATGCTCTATTCAAAACTAGAGCTGTCACTTTTACCCACTCAGTAGCTTTGTTCACAGATGAGCTTCGGAAGATGATTGCAGCACTTTGGGTCTTCAAATGATGTTACAAAACCTCTGGCCTTACTGTCAACAAACAAATCTACTGGGAGCACCAACAACAATATGCAAAGTCCCTTACAGAGGCATGGTCACAGTTTTACTCTGATGCCATCAGAAATGGTTAAGGACATTCTAAATAGTTCTTCTCCACTGTGAATCATCTTATCAAAATACATTCCTACACCCACATATTTTTACTACAGCAGAGTAGTGTAATAATTTCATGGATTTCTTCACTTGTAAGATTGTGCGCATTCGCTCTGACCTCTCTGATCCTCCAGCCCAAGTTGTTTCGCCAACATCTGCCATTTCCATATAACTAAACTTCAAACCTTTGATTTCATCAGAAGAGGTCCAGAACATTATCGGGAAGATGAAACCCTCCACCTGTGCCATTTTGGACAAACTGGGCTTGAACACAGGACTCAATTTTTTATCACTTAATACTTATTGCAGAGTTCATGCCAATGTAACTGTTTACGATTTACATCACTTAGTATATGACAGAAACACACCAGGGCCCAGTCAACTGACTGTAGCATTCCTGGTTGCAAATTTACTATAGAGCCTTCACTGCAGGTATGAGCTGTCTGGAACAACTGCCATAATTTACATTCACACGTTTTTAAAACATGTAGAAGACATACAACACTATCAATAACAATTCACTAACAGTTATTTTTAAGCCATCTATGACAACATTGATTGTAGTTTAATCCCTAACTGTCTTGATAATTATGTAAAACATGAATTTGTGTTTTTGCTGTCCAACCAATTAATAATTGATTTGGTATTTAACACGGGTGGTGACAACAGCACAGGGTATTGTGGGATGTAGATATAAATGTATGTATTATGTAAATTACTATATTATTCACAAAAGGACAATAACTAAGGACTAAGATCCAGTATTATACCTGGTAGGTTTTGAAACATTTGTGGTATATATGTGTCATCTTGGCTCTGTGGTAGTTTGAGGTTATTTGCAACAATAATCCACAAGAAATAAATTACCTGCATTTGTTGTTTCCTTCCACTGATTTATAGCGCCAACAACAATATTCAAAGTCCCTTACAGAGGCATGGTCACAGTTTTAATCTGATGCCATCAGAAATGGTTAAGGACACTCTAAATAGTTCTTCTCCACTGTGAATCATCTTATCAAAATACATTCCTACACCCACATATTTTCACTACAGCAGAGTAGTGTAACATTTTCATGGATTTCTTCACTTGTAAGATTGTGCGCATTCGCTCTGACCTCTCTGATCCTCCAGCCCAAGTTGTTTCGCCAACATCTGCCATTTCCATATAACTAAACTTCAAACCTTTGATTTCATCAGAAGAGGTCCAGAACATTATCGGGAAGATGAAACCCTCCACCTGTGCCTTGGACCCCCTCCCAACCTCTGTTATAAAAGCCCATGTCACTCACTTAAGTTCTCTGATCACCTGTGTTATAAAGCACTCTCCAAACTGGTCATGTACCCTCTGATGTAAAGAAAGCCATTATTAGACCATTTCTCAAAAAACACACTCTCAATTCAGAAGTTCTTTCCAATTGTTATGACAGTGTCTGTCAATCAATCTTGGAGGCTAGTCAGGAACTGACCAATAAGCGATCGCAATTTGTTCCGGAGGAGCTGCAGGCCTTTTACCTCGGACAACATTGCCTGAATTTTACATTACAAACACATTGCTGTCAGAGGGATTTAATTAAAAAACAGTAATAAAAATGGTTAAATGTCAGTATAATTCAGACACTCGTTATTTCGTACTTTTAGAGGGTGGAATACAGTTTATTCCTTTCCCAAAACCTAAAAGGAGTTGAGAAAATGTAAAAGATGGATAAAGGTATGCAGCTGAGTCTACCTCATTAAATTAAAGGGTAATACTTGATCCTGGTTCTGCTATGTTTTATGTGTTCTAAATATATGAATGTTGCAGCTTCTGGTTGTTTAAGTCTTTCTTAGCTGTGATCAGTTAATTGTGCGATTTTGCACTAAACGTTTAATAGGTAGTGTAAAGTAAAACTTACACCCCTAGTACAGGATTTCCCTGTAAATTCTTGCCATGGATGGCTGGATGGTAGTATAAAAACATCTACTACAGTCTGCAGTAACTATTTTAAGTTACTAAAATATATTTTAAGTTGGGTATAATTTGGATATTTAAATTTAGGCTTTAACATCAATTTGTCTTTACCTTGAAATACCTTGTCATCTGATGCTGGCTGTCCCTCTCTCCCTCCTCATTCTCCTGGACTTGTGTTTGATGCTGTCGACTATGACATTTTACTCAGCTGGCTCTATTTTGCCGCTGAATGCACTGACAGTGCCCTCAGCTGGTTTCATTCATACCTCACAAAACAGAATAAATCTCCTTGTCATGGTCGGTTTGATATGTTTGGCCCACATGCAGAGAACACCGGCTCACAGGAAGTAGTTTTACGGAGTTTATTGACAATAACAACAGGGAAAATGTTCGGGGAAGTAATCACGAAAAAGGGCTCACAATGGAGCGATCACGGGGAGAGAGACTCGGACGGAGCACGAACGATCTGAGGGGACAAAGGGGAGAATAGTTAGGTGCGTCAGCACACGGAACTGATGATGAAGACGTGCGGCGTAAGCTTACCACTTAGGTTCGGAAGTCGGACCGGAGGGGGAAGCGCAACGGACTCAGCTCCAGATGGAGTGGTGCGGACAGATGACCGGGGGGCGTAGGCGTGAGGCAAGGTCCGAGCAGCTCTGGCGAAAACACAGGCAGCGGAAGGAACCGGACTGATCCGATGGGAGTCGTGAGCAGGTGAGTTCAGTTAGGCTCAAGCCTCGGGACACGAGAGCGAACCTGGGAGACACAAAGGAGCTTTTTAGAAAAGATCAAAAATTAGTCGGAGGACTAAGGCCGTCTAAGCATACCAACAACGGTTAATATTCCGGCGTCCTCCCGCTGTCCGAGCGCAGATCTTATAGTGCTGCAGAACACGCTGCAGGTGTGCGCGCCCCGCCCACCAGTCAACTGCCGTCACCTGTCGAAAAAAGAGGAGGGAGAGAGCAGGGCCGGCAGAAACTGCCCGGCTCTGCTCGCTGAGTCCTGACACTCCTTGGATCACTCTACATCTCAGCCCCATCCTTTATCTCCTTTACCTCCTTCCACTTGGCCAAGTTCTCAGTTGTCATGGTTTTTCTTTCCACTGCTACATCAATGACTCATAGCTTAATGTAAATGCCACAACTACAACCCCATTTCCATTATCACCATCATCTCCATCACATCTCACCACCTGTCTGGAGGATATAAATATATGGATGGAGCAGAACTTCCTCAACTTAACAGTTCCAGCATCAAAGTTGGCAGGCCTCATCAGATTTAGTCATCATCTATCACCATTTCTTCTTCCAATATCCCTTTTTCATCGGTACTCACAAATCTTCATGTAGAAATGGACCCCCACCTCACTTTGGAATCTTATATCAACAACCTCTGCAATACCTCCTTTTATCACTTCTGGATGATTTCCAAACTTTGCCCCATTCTGAACTGAAGCTGGTCCAGGCCTCCATACTTGACTACTTTAGACATGCCCCACCTCAAAAAACTCCTTAATCCACAGAATACAACATGTTCCATTTTTTCGACTCAAACTTCCTCCATGTACCCACATCCAAACTAAGGACCATGGGAGACAGGGCCTTCTTTACTGCTGCCCCATGCCTGTGGAATGTCCTCCACAACACCCTGAGTGCACCACAATCCCCGGTTTTAGCAACATTTTTGGTTTACTCTGTTAGATGTCTATTTAAATCTTCTTATTTTTGCTTGCCTGTTTTTTAGCCCTTTGTAGCACTTTGATATCGTGAGACGATAATCTTTTTTCAGAATGTAATTACACTGCTCAAGCAGATGAAAGGCAATTAAGATGCAGGGAACACCCCATTGTGTCCAAGTCCCACCAGAATGAATTTACTTGTTGGCTACAAAAACCATCTGGTTGAGGAGCAATTTATTAAGATACACAAAATATGTATATGATTCAAATATGTTTTTACCCACAAAATAGGCAGGATTGTTTAGAAGAATAATTGAAAATACAGTTAACTCTGTCTCAATGTTTTTTCATCCAACAGTCTGTGGACAACCTACCTACAGTGTTTGGTAGCAACAGTAAGGCACAGACCGCTGCCAAAACTGTTTTTGATTTGGCTCATCAGCACGGTAACATCCTGAGGGAAGGCTGGAAGAACATCATGGAGTCCATGCTGCAGCTCTTTAGAGCCCAGCTCCTACCAAAAGCCATGGTTGAGGTTAGCACTTCATCTGTAAACTCTAATACTTATACCATTTTTTCGCTGTCTCTTGTAGTTGAATGTGATAAAGGTGATAAAAAGAATTTTTAGAGTTGGTATATTACATGCACATACACATCATCGGTGTTCCCTCAGATGGAAGACTTCGTAGAGCCCAATGGAAAAATTTCACTTCTGAGAGAGGAAATGCCATCAAATCGGTAAGCTGATCCCCAATTTCTATATGATCCGCATACATACACACACATATATAGTGTTCCTGACTGACTGACTGACTGACTGACTGACTGACTGACTGACTGACTGTGTGTGTGTGCGTGCGTGCGTGTCTGTGTGTATTTAAATAATATATATATTAGGGCTGTCAATTTTAACGTGTTAACTTTGTTAGACCATAGCGGCGAAAAATGTTTTGCTGCACTTTAATCGTGTCAAAACGCACACAACGTTCCCTAGTGTTTTTTTCCCCCGCAGCTCTCTTCGGACCTTGTTTGTTTTACCCTCAATGTTTTTCATAGTTCCAAGAATGCTAGAGATTGTAGCAAAACAGACCCACGTTCATTGTTGCCAAGTCCGCTTATTTCATGTGACTTTGGGCTTCTTTTTTCTAAAGTCGCTTGTAAACTCCATGATTTGCGGGTTGCATATTTCTTTTAGCTTGTTTCTGAAAGTGAAATTGCTTATTTGGGCTCTAAAATAAATGACGATAAACAGGAGTTATAAAGAGACCAGCTTGCACTACAGACACTTCGAGTATAACCTGCTGAAATATCCCTCTGCCATAGGAGCCGAGGGAGTAAAAGCAGAGAGAGCAACTCTGCCCATATTTTCTGCAGTTTACAGTTGCAATAACCAGTGATAACTGCTGAAGGTAGATTACGCGGTGCAGATCACCATTTTGAGCAGAGACTGTTTCTGAAGATGAGTTTTCACACGCTGATAACATTGCAGAAACCCAACCCATAAACCATACTTTAATGCTTATTAATTTGTTTTCTCTGTATTTACAAAACTAAGGCTAAATCACATTGCCAAATGAAGTACCCTGGAGTTACAGGGTTACAGTTGCAATCAACGTGTAAGATCCTGGAATGACCTGGAAAATTTAAAACCTTTTTCCAGGCTTTAAAAATAAAAACTGTATGAACGTGGATATAAACTGTATGCAAAAATATACAAAGAAATCATTGTTGTTTGTGTGAAAGCTCAGAATTAGATGTGTGAGAGAGAGAGTGAAAAAATAAAACTTGCAACTTTATTCAATTCAATTTATATAGCGCCGATTCATTAAACATGTCATCTCGAAGCATTTTACAAAGTCAAAATCAATCATATTATACAGATTGGTCAAAAATTTCCTATATAAGGGAACCAATTGATTGCTTCAAAGTCCCGACAAGCAGCATTCACTCCTGGAAAAGCGTAGAGCTACAGGGAGAGTCGTCTGCATTGTCCATGGCTTTGCAGCAATCCCTCATACTGAGCAAGCATAAAGCGACAGTGGAAAGAAAAACCACCCATTAGCGGGAAGGAAAAACCTCCAGCAGAACCGGGCTCAGTATGAACGGTCATCTGCCTCGACCGACTGGGGGTTACAGAAGACAGAGACACAACAAGACAGACAAAAAAGCACAGAAGCACACATTGATCCAGTAATCTGTTCTACGTTAGATAGTAATAGCGGGTGATCTGTATTCTCTGGATGATGTTACAGTTAACAGAATGTCAGACAAGGTGTACCTACTATGAAGAAAAAGAGAAAGAGCAAAAAGTTAAAAGCTGAAATGACAACAGTCATTTCAATGTAATGCAATGCAAATGTATTGTATTGAAATGTAAATTGCATTAATTTATTTGTATGTGCGTAATACCACGTCTTTCTTTGTTTAAGAGGTCGAAAAAATATAGAAAAAATATTGAACATGAAAACGGGTATTCTTTTACACATTTGTCTACACATTGTGTAAAAATCAGGGCGTTATGATTAGTGATTTAGCCATTAATGGCCAGAGTTTAACATGTCACCAGGATGT